>NW_010363915.1:211772-231376 GCF_000414095.1 Morus notabilis | reverse complement strand
GTGATTTATTGGGTGAATTAATTGATAAATTAATTCTAGATAAATTGGTTGAATTATTATTTTAAGAGTTGTTTAATATGGGAAGACTATTATATGACTGTTTTGATCAGACAATTTCTCTATTGGGTTGCTTAAATCAAAACTGAGACTCTATGCAAGTTTTCCTTGTTGAAAAACTAGGAAAACAACTTTTGTCAGTGTAGACAGGTCGACCGGTTAGTGAAGACAGGTCGACCGGTGAGTTATAACGTCTCTGTCACCGGTCGACCGGTTGTAACGTAAAATGCATGCTGACGTGGCAAAATCGACTCTGGATGCGATTAAGACTTTGGGAAACCTAATTATTACGGAAGTATGACTTCCTAAACACTATAAATAGCCTATTAAGTCACATTACTCATTAGATCACTTGAGAGACCTTTTGGAGGCTATTGATAAAAGATTCATGAGAGGAAAAATTGTTTAATTCTCAAGAACAATTTTTTCTTTGGCTCTCTTGTGATTGGAAGGAGATCAAGAATACCAAGAGGAGATTGAACGACGTGTGACCACCCGCACTCCGATCGTGGAAACGAGAATAGCAAAGAAGACCAGTTGGTTGAGGCTCTTCCGGTTGCTGTTTGGAACGCTTTGATCTGTTAGACGTGCAGTTTCCTAAAATCTCAAAAGGTATGATTTAGATCTTTAGTATTTATGTTATATAGCATCATGAACATGTTCTTGATTGGCTTTGGCATTGATTTAAATTTTTTAAAATTCCGCTGCGTACTCGATGCTATTATTTTCCAACAGAAGGAACTTACCTGATGAAACTAGAAGAAGCAAGAAGCAAGAACGGTGAGGAACGGCGAGGAACGACGAGGAACGGTGAGTAATTTAGGGATGAGGGATTTAGGGTGAAGGACGAGACGAGGTGAGGCGTGCGTGAGGCGAGAGGCCAGAGGCCAGAGGCTAGGACAATAGAGGATCAGGAGAGAGTCGAGAGACTGAGGTGAGGAGTGAGGACGAGGGATTTAGGAATTAGGGCTAATGCGTCAAAACGGCCGGGTCGGGACATTGCGGGTTGGGACCATTTTAATCCGGGAAAAAAAAAACAAACAAAACAAACAAAAAACCTATTTAGTCGGTCGGGCGGGTCGGGTCAGGCGGTTTTTCGTGTTCGGGCTCAATTCTTACACCCCTATTTTCAGATACGGTTGGGTTGGTTTGGACGGGTTCGTCGAGTTCGGACTCATTTCTTACACCCCTATTTATGATATTAAAGCTGCCTCGTCTGTTTTTTTTTTTTTTTTTCTACTTCGTGCCATAACCGACTTTGGCCTCTGACACGAGTTATTTGCTAAGTAAATCACCCGTAAAATATCTCTAACCATAGAGTTCAATTTCAACGGTGGATAAGGCGCGATTGACCGTAGCAATAAAAGCTCAAGGAATCGAATGGCTGAGGCAAAGAGAATCTCTAAATGCACATTAAAAGTCATCATCATTATTCGTTAAATACGATCCTAAAGATTATGCCATGTCATTTCGTGAGGCTTTTGCAAAATTTGAAGGAAAGAAAGAAAAAGAGAAAATCTTCTACAAAGTTTGAATCCAAGCCGCAAATGAAAGAGGTCATCCAAACAGTAAAGCTCCCATTCAAATATCTTTTCCCAAATTATTATCCCATTGGCCATCCTAAATACTATTTTGACAACTCATTTAATTACTCTAAATAATTTTAATATTTAGAATTTATTATGTATCCAAATCCTTAAATTTGGCTGAGTTGACAAAATTGTATTGTAGAGACAACTGATGAGAATTGAGATAAGAAATTCAAAATTGTAATTTCGAGCTAAGTTTCACAAGTTACTCCCCCTTTTGTTTTTTTTTTTTTTACGAAAGGTACTTTCTTTTGTGTTAATTTAGGCTCCGTTTGGTAGAAGAAATTGAGCCTAAAAAAAAATAGAGAGGGTTGAAAAGATGAGAAACATGAAAGATGGAGAGAACTATGTTAATCTTTCATATTATTTAGTAAAAAATGAGAGTTAAAACAATAGATGAATATGTAGTTGTTAAATTACTTTATTACCTTATTATTTACCGATACTTTTTTAGACGATAAAAAATCTTTTAAGCATGATTTAGATGGATTCCTTGAATATTCCAATAAATGGACCGATGCAATTTTGTGGCCCAGGAAAATAAACTCTCAATGCAGGCAATGCCTTTGCAGCAATAATACGTACGCAGTAAACAAAGCCAGATGGAAAATACACTAAGACCCATTTATTTCGCTGATTCGAGTTTAGAATTCAAATTTTTCTACAGTAAAAAACTCTCACAAACAATCACATCTAATTTTTCTGTTACAGTAAAAAACTCTCATATAAAATCACATCTCAACTCAAATTAAAAACTCGAATCAACAAGCTAAACGGACCCTAAAATCTCATTTAGTTCAACAATTCAAGCTTTTAATTCAAATTGAGATGTAATTTTATATAAAAACTTTTAACTGTAACCAAAAAAAATTAGATGCAACTTTTTATAAAAAATTTTAACTATAACTAAAATTATTCGATAAAATGAATGAGACTTAAAGATCATAATATTTAAGAAAGAGCCATATGATTCTTCACTCTCGTGTGAGAACCCAAGGCTTTTAATTCTCACCTGCCGGTAGTAAATCGATTTCCCGTTACAGCAGTACTAGGCTACTAGCTAACTGAAGCAAGTGCAAAACGACAATGACAGTGGACAACGATAATTCAACCAAGTCGTGTTTTAACTAAACCCCGAAACATCAACGGAAGCTAGAAAATCAATGTAATAAACACGAAAATTGGCAATTCAACTGTGTTAAAAGATACAAAATAGGCTATGATATTAAAGGAAATGAGCCAGTTTCGCAGAGAATTAACATAATGGAAGAAAACAGCCATGGATGAATAATCGAATGACAACTTAGAAAAGCTAATACAGAATCCACAGATATTGAAAGCAACCTAAATAATGGAAAATCTCCAGAGGCAGTGTGTGAGAAAGGTCCACCTTCAAATTGCAATGACCTATGGCAACAGTTCAATCAATAATTATACAAGTTATGCAGGGCTATCCTCCAAATGACTATAAGAAATATGGAACTCCTGTCCTGGGTCCTCGCATCTGGTTGTTCTCCTCCGTCTCGGTGAAAAACTTCACCTCTCTCTCCTGTGATAAATCCAGAAAAAGCACATCAAGGGCAATAGCACATGGCACTAACGCTTTAATCAGCCAACAAAATCTTATCCAATTGACAACAGTGGCCTATGAAACAGTAATTCACGGTTTGGAATCGAAATCTCGACTAAACCTTAATTTTTCTTTTTAATTAATCTTTCAACTACTAGGAGAATAATAAATAGCTAAAAAAAAAAAAAAACGCAATTTTATGAGAACTTCTGAGTTTTCGTATCCAAAAAATATAAGCAATGCGCGAGCACGGCACGTGCTTTTAACTAGTATATATAAAATAAAACAAAAGAATGGCTTGTCAAGCTTGTGGTACCATGTTCTCATTAAAACTCAATATAGAAGCTACATTCCCACAACGATAACAGTAGTTTGGCGCAGACCACACCTGAAAAGATCAAAGAACCAAACTACTCAAAAACCCTGTTAAAAATATTAAACGGTTGAAATCATATGAAAAGTAAATTGTCTCACCGTAACGAGGCCCTTGTCTTGGAACATGTACTTGAGGCCTTCTTGTACAAGCTGGTGTGCTCGACAAACCAGATCAAGATTGTTTATGTGATTAAACTGCAGAGAGAGAGAGGGGGGAAAAAAAAAAAAAACAGAATCATTAACTTTTCATTTTCAGTGTTAAGCAATACATTTGTAAATTTTCAGGGAATCACCTCAGAAGTGACCCTGGACCCAAAAAGCCAACCCGCTCCACGTGGACTGACTGCCCATGTTTCAATATCTTCGGGATCGCTCCACATGAGATCACAAAAGGGCCCCTCATGAGGAATTTCACAATTTCGTTCAATAACCCTTATCTGTCAAGGGGAAAAGTTAATATGTTAATGATATCGTAGTGAATGACAAAAATGATAATGACGACGTCATGTATATACAGTTGCCATAGAAGGGTTTCAAGGCTCAAAGAAGAAATATGAAGATAAGATAAAATGCATAGAAAAAATATTTTCCATCATAATCAAGCACCATTATATCTTGGTCGTAAGTAATTTAATATAAAGGGTAACCTAGATTGCAAAGAATTAACTATGAGAGTAGATGTTAAGAAAAAGGTATGCACCGTCCAAATTTATTTAAAAATTTCAAACATGTAAACTGTGTGAATCAGACCAAGAATATCAGACATTGAGAAGTCCATGCATGAAAAAGCACACGGTTAATTCAGAAAACATATCTGCAGCCCTCGTTTACAAAAACTAAAATATAAGAGTTTATTCAGGTAATTCATACTACAACATGCTCAACAATTAAGAAGAAGAACCTGATCGATTGTTCGAATATCAGGAGAAAGGCCACCATGGACACAGAGCACCTGGATGACAGAAAAAAATACATATGCATTAATGAAAAGCACTGATGCACAAATGCTTTTAAAGAGCACAAGATCCACACAAAGCACATTTGTAATCATGCACACATGCATTGACATACAAAGTATATGCATCCACTGTTGTGTCTGAGTCTTGTACGTGTAAAGAAAGAGAAAGAAGCTTACAGTGCCGTCTATGATTGCTGAGAGCGTCAAATAATCAAAAACGTCTGTACAATACCGCCATGCATTGGCATTTCCATACTTCCTTTGGCACTCGTCATAAAAACCATATACCTGGCAGGATGGAATTATACAACATGCATAAGATCTATAATGTTATCATCAAAGTTTCTAAAGGCAATTGAATGGCTATGCATAAATATAACTATTTCAGTTGTTAAAAAATCATAGGAGTTGAAAGTTGAAACAAGGATTATACTGTTTAAGTATGAAAAATAACAAAATTCCTTGCAATGATAAAATCAAAATTGCCGTTAATAAGGAACGCGCCTCTTGAAACGTGAAACTCGAGTCGATCCAAAGCCAAAGAGGCTGGGAGGAAAAATAATCAATTTATTGTCTTATTTAAAAGTGAAAAAACACAAAAAACAGAAGGAAAGTTTTATGCCCTTTATGAAGGAAAGCAACAGCCACATTTTATCTTATAATGCTAGAATGATTGCTAGAAAAACGACAACAGCTGGAACAAATTTTGCATTATGACATTAATTGGGAGAAGCACCAAATATATATATATATATATATATGTATGTTCTTCAAAATTTCTTCTTGTCGTGATCAATAATGATATTTAAAAAAAAAAAAAGTTAATTTCAAATTTGGCTCCTGAAGAATAGGGGTCGTCTCATTATGCCCCTGCCCCCTATGATTCAGCATGGCACAAAATTGGCCCCCAAGTTTTTCATAAGTTGCAACTTTGATACTTCTATCCATAAAATGCTAATTTTTTTACAGTTTTAATCACATATGGGTGACATGACTGCTTGATAAAGGGTAGTATAGTAAATTCAATCAAAATAGAGTTAAAAAATCTAAAAACTTAAAAAAAAAAATAAATGAAAAATCACAAATTTTCTCACTCTAACTCTTAAGTGGGCTTCTCTTTTGCTTGTAATCCCGCATCGCCATTACTCTCCTATATGAAAAATCACAAATTTTCTCACTCTAACTCTTAAGTGGGCTTCTCTTTTGCTTGTAATCCCGCATCGCCATTACTCTCCTATATTTTCTTTTACCAATTAGTCCAATGAACCACATGTGATTAAAAATATTAAAAATTGGTGTTTCATTGATAGAAGTACAAAAGTTGCAACTTATGAAAAGCTTGGGAGACAGTTTTGTGCCTTTTGACTTGTATGGACAAAGTGAGACAAGCCCTGTTTTTCAGGGACCAAATTTATTTAAAAAAAAAAAAAGAAAATGGATGTAAATGGTCAAGCATTTTTCTAGCTTTTTAAACATTTGTGCATGAAATAGTCAGCTTCCTTCCCTTCAAACCTCAGTAAGGTGCGTTTCACAATGCCCAATATTTCATCTCTAACACGCCAATCACATTGATGAACCATACCACTTCAACTCATAATAACATTGGTTCACGGGATTTTGTTGGGTAAAACATAATAATCTAGTAAGGACTTGAATGCAAGTAATCCAATAGAGACTAGCTTTAACCAGATAATGCTTTCAGAAGACAATTGCAACTGGATGAATAGAAAATAACAGATTTAACCATGTTGAGTGCATAAAAATGCAAATAAAGGAAAGTACAGAAGGGTTATGTCATATGAAACCTGAAGTTAAAAGAAGTTACATGCAATTGTCCTCTATCATTTTCTTTCCCAGAAGTAAATAAGCTACCTGAGTCAGTTGCCTGCTCTCATGATTTCCACGCAAAAGGGTTATGTTAGCTGGGTATCTGCAATTATACACACCATAACAAGGAGTGTTAGGTTATAAAAAGTATGAAAAAACTATAAACACATGAAATCAGGCTAATCAGCAACAAAGCATTTGATAAAAGAATTACAGAAAAAATCATAATCTTTGCACTTTATAGTTTCATTGCCATAAAGAGGCGTACGCCTTACACACAATGAGGCATAAGCCTCCGAGCATACAAGACAAGCCTCTTGTAAATGGGGTAGCAGGCCTTGTTTGGCATGTTATAAGCACAGCAAAGTCTACCCGAGACTTTATAATAGGTCCAATTTATTTGGGCTCTAAAGATGGAAGAAATTCTGGTTAGTTAGGAGATGGAAACTGAAATAACATTAGAAAACTTTGTGCCCCGACTCCCCCCACCTCAAAAACACAACCCTCTCCATCCTTCTTCACTGACAGCCAGCAACCAGCAACCTAGTAGTGAACTAGACTTTTATCTCTCATGGAATGAAGTTTTTAGTTTATTCCTAGGATAATGACTAGTTAACCATATATAAAGATTACGAGTATAACTACAATATTCTAATTACCATCCTTTTTTCAATTTTTTACTAGCATTCTTTGAGGTGCACGCTTCAAGCGCCTTGAGGTGTCCATATCACCTTACAGAGGTAAACCACCTCAAAACCTGATTGCGATTTTTCAAGAATTGCTTCTTGCAATAAAAGAAGGCCTATATTAATGATGTTAAAGAAAAAAAGAAGAAGAGGGAGTGGACAACACGTTCTAAATTCACAGGTTAAAAAATCCATAACACAAAAGAGAGAAAGTTCCTATATCAATACCCCGCGTTTATAAATTTTACATAGTATCACGTTATCCAATTTTAAATTTCATTGTGACATAATGCTCTTAACAAAAAGTAAAAATGCATGTAATACTTGTAAATATTTAATTTGCTTTTTTTTTTTGTCTTAGAAATTCTAAACATCCCCAAAAAAATATGAAATTCGTGAAACTGATAATTTAATAACTGCACGTGGACAAGTTACAAATCTATCAAAAAAAAAAAAAAGAAATCCAAAGAAAGAAAAAGTAAAAATTACACAGGAGGAAGGAAGTAGAAAACAGGAGGTATCCTTAAAAACAATATGATATAAACAGTGCAATAAAGACGATACAAAAACAAGATTATTACTAGGAAAAAAATCAGAGAAAAGAATGTATACAAAAAGAAATAAAAAAAAAAATACCTAGCTTTGAGAAGCAAAAGAATCGTGAAAACTTCAAGACTATTGTAACCTCGATCAACAAAATCACCCTGCCAAAAATTGAGGAATATTAAGCACGACGGCAAGGGCACACATACAAAAGTTTTGATGGCGTAGCAATGTGAAGTCATGAAAGCTTAAATAAGAAAACATAGATTATACCATAAATATGTAATTTGTATCCGGAACATGACCTCCTGTTTGGAAAAGTTTCATTAGATCATGGAACTGGCCATGGATATCGCCACAAACAGTGACTGGACTATTTACAGGCTGCACATTGGATTCCTCAATAAGAATCTCTTTAACCTACAAAACATTGCACAATTGGCGAAGTATAAGACAACCATAAAACACCATAGTCTCTTAAAAGATATAAAGCATATATGAGAATTCCAAATTACAAGATTGTCATATTGAACAAATATGACCACATGATATCATATTGAACAGCTCTAAACGCTTCTAATGGTTCCAACATGGTGCACACAAATGTCATATCGTCAAAGGCATTTTAAGATAGCATGTGACTTCAGACAGTGCAATTAAGCAGAAATCTCTTTTTAGATACCTTGGAAGTAATAAATCAATTGACGTAGGGTACTACTACTTAAATTTTCGAACTTCATTAGGCGGTTCATTACCCGCGGCCAACATCTATTCTCATGATTTTACCTCCTAAAAATGGAAAGTCAAAAGAATTCTTGGAAAGTAATGTCAAAGGATTGCAGAAGTGGCGATTATAATTTTTTTTCCTCATGATTTTGTTTTCCTTTTCAACAAAATCATATTTTTCTTTTTCACACTGCTGCTTTATATTCCAGAAACCAAATTAGTTCAGAAACTTTCTAAAGATCCTCAAACTCGAGAAGGACCAATGAGGAAAAACAGTACCTGATAGAAATTACTAGTAAGAAACCAATCAAGAAATGCAATCAAAATTTAAATCAAATTCCAACCACACTAAAAAATGCTATAAATTTAAATCTCCGAACAAAATCAAAGCCCATGCTTGTAAATTTTAATCTCGAAAATCAAAATCATTTTCCCATTCTTCAGATCTCCCGAGTGCCACGCAACCATACAACGGTGAAACTAAATTCAATTTCGGAATTTTCCATGCATCCAAACACAAATAAAAAAAGAAAACAAGATCAACACGAGAGAGAAAAACGGATCACGAAACCCTAACTGAAAAAACAGCAAAAAAAAAAGTAAATTTTAATCTCGAAAATCAAAATCATTTTCCCATTCTTCAGATCTCCCGAGTGCCACGCAACCATACAACGGTGAAACTAAATTCAATTTCGGAATTTTCCATGCATCCAAACACAAATAAAAAAAGAAAACAAGATCAACACGAGAGAGAAAAACGGATCACGAAACCCTAACTGAAAAAACAGCAAAAAAAAAAAAAAAAAAATAGAGAGAGAGAGAGAGAGAGAGGAAAGAGAAAATACGGACGTATTCGCAGAGAAGTTGAAGTTCGTCCTCCAAAAGATGCTGGCCTTCCTTGACCTTTGAGATCCACTGGTCCAAATCCATCTTCTTTCCTTGATTTTCTTCTTCTTTCTTTCCGTAAGCTTGTTGTCTGTTTCTCTTTCTAGGGTTTTCAGCAGATGAGAAGAGATGAGAAAAATATATCAAAAATTAATCTCGATAATGATATCGATACAATAATATTAGCATTGGGTAATAATACCACTCTTGTTATTTTTCCTTTCCTTTTCTTTTCATTTCCACTTTCTTATTTTATTTTATTTTATTTTTTTGCTAAGAAGGATTTATAATTACACTGGACATGCACTTGGCACGTGTGGATTTAATTTTTTTTTAAATTATTTTTAATGTATGGCTGTCAAAGTTTTTTATAAGAAATTTATAGATGTTAAATTTTCAAATAATTATTTTGCTATTTTATTTGTTTTTTTAAAGAGTTTAATAGAATCATGTGACCAGTTGATTAATAAGAAATGAATAGTAATAGATTGAAACACAGTGAATATTAGAAAAAAAAAATGATTTTAATGAAGCATATATAAGATTTTCTTGAAAAAATGGTAGAAGTATAAAAGTGCACACCTCAATTAAAATGTGTTTGTCAATTGAGGGTGTGTTTGATTGGGTGGAAAGGAATGGAACAGAATGAAATGGAATTTTAGTTTAATGAAACATAATTAACTTTGTGATGGCAGAATCAACTCCGGCAAAGTCAAAAACTCGGGACGGCGACACTGATTATCGAAAAAATAAAAACCAGTTATCAAAAAATCAAAACTCAGATTTCAAAAAATCAAAACAATGGAAGAAGAGGGATCTCCAAGAACCACAAAGGAAGAAGAGGGAAGATTGTACCTGCTCAGATTAATGAAGTGACCAACGGTCATTTCTCGTCGCCTGCGTCAATAGTCGATCGATCTTCCGTCAAGTGTTTGCGCTGTCATCGTTGGCCTCAGTTGGAGTCATAGTCGAGGGGAGATGGGGCTAGGGTTGTTTCTTCTTTTGATCTTCTATCTATCGGGGACGAGGGCCAAATTGGGGGAAAAAAAAGAGGCCTTCCCACTCACCCCCCACGTGAATGAAGATTCACTCAAATTGAGTGAATGAGCTTTCCCACAGAAAGCCTTTCCTAGCCAAAATAAAGCTACCAAATAATGGAATTATCAGAATGATCTTTTCTTTCCATTCTATTCCTCCCAACCAAACACACCCTTAGGGTGTGTTTGGTTGGGTGGAAAGGAATGGAATAGAATAAATGAAATTCTAATTTGATGTTTAGTTGGATTTATAAGGAATGATCATTCACTCATTTTAGGTGAATCAGCATTCTTTTTCCATATGGAAGGAATGGCCATTCTAAGTTCTTTTTTTATTTTTTTTCATAATTATCCTTCAATATTATAATATAATTAAAATATATTATAGAATAGTTATATCTTATAATATAACATAATATAATATAAAATAAAAAATATTATAATCCGTGAGGGGAAAGAATGATAATTTACCCACTTTATGAAAAAACCATTCCATTTTGAATGACTATTCATTTTCTAAAAGTCGACCAAACATCATAGTGAAGCTCCATTGCTTTTTTTTCATTCTTTTTCCCCCAATCAAACACAACCTTAGGGTGTGTTTGGTTGGGTGGAAAGGAATTGAATAGAATGGAATGGAATTCTAATTTGATATTTGGTTGAATTTATAATAAATGAATGATCATTCAAAAGGAATGATCATTCACTCATTTTAGGTAAATCATCATTCCTTTCTCATATGGGAGGAATGGGCATTCTAAGTTCTTTTTTATTTTTTTTCATAATTACTCTTCAATATTATAATATAATTAAAATATATTATATAGTAATTATATCTTATAATATAATATAATATATAATAAAAATTATAATTGAATTAGTTGTAATATAATCGTAATTTTTAATTATATTATAATTGAATTATTATTGTTTATTATATAATCTTATGATATATTTTATAAAATTATAATTATATTAATAATCTTAATAATATTATTATATTATATATCATAATTATATAATATATTATATAATGATAATTTTATTATATTGTATTACATTTTATATATTATAATATTATAATCAAATTAACAATTTTAATAATATTGTTATATTATATATCATAATTATATAATATATTATATAAAAATAATTTTATTATATTATATTACATTTTATATATTATATTGATAGATAAAATATTAGTGTTATATATAGCATAAGGATAAGTTTGTCAACATGAAAATATTTTGTTCCATTCCAGAGAATTCTTAAAATTACAACAAAACAAATGAATCAATTTTCTTCTCCATTCCATTCTCATTCCCATTCTCATTATTGTTCCCCCACTATAACCAAACGCACCATGGGGGAAACGAGGTTGGAAGAAGAGTTCACGACGAAGGAAGTACGGAAGGCATTGTTCAGTATAGGGCCGAACAAAGCCCTGGGCCGGATGGTTTTCACACTCTCTTCTTCCAGACAAGTTGGAATTTAGTTGGTTAGGATGTCATTCAGGTTTGCTTACGGGTTCTTAATGGTCATGAGTCGGTGGAAGCATTGAATGGTACAAATGTTGTGCTCATTTCGAAGATTAAGGATCCTAAGCTTGTTGCAGATTTCAGACCTATTAGTCTATGTAATATCCTCTACAAGGCAATTTCTAAACTTCTTGCAAATAGATTAAAGGCTGTGCTTCCCCGTGTGATTTCGCCCAAGCAAAGTGCTTTTGTTTCGGGACGTATTCTTTCAGATAATGTGTTGGTTGCTTTCTAGATTCTACATTCAATCTAAAGGAAAGTCGGGGGTAAAGTGGGCCTTATGAGGATCAGGTTGCATATGAGTAAAGCTTACAATAGGATTGAGAGGCCGTTTTTAGATAGAATGATGGAGAAGTTGGGTATTGGTCCTCAGTTCCGTCGATTGGTGATGGATTATGTTACTACCTCTTCCGTGTCCTTTGATGTTTGAGGTTGCCCTAATGGCTACGTGAAACCTAAGAGGGGTGTACGTCAAGGATGTTCGATTTCTCCGTATATGTTTCTTATGTGTGTGCAAGGTCTTACGGCACTTTTGAGGCAGGCTGAGGCAAATGGACAGATTTCAGGAGTGGCAGTGGCAAGAGCAGCACCGAAGATTAGTCATTTGCTTTTTGCGGATGACTCCATCATTTTTAAGAATGCTAACATGAAGGATGTTAGCGTTTATGCCCATAGGAATAAATGTAACGATGTTTTTTTAGACATTTTGACTCTTAATAAAGATTTATTTATTTCATATATCTATGTATTGTCCTCATTATGTTCATATTAGTTAAATGTATGATAAACAAACTAAAAGTCTGATACCGTTATTCTAAATCTTTAGGCCATGCATGTAATGTGAAGAACATGTGGAAGATATGAATCTAAAGATGATAGTCTAAATCATATGATCCACAATCGAGGGAATAAAGTTGGGCGCTTTATTCATGTTAAGATTGTTATGTTGTTTACTTCCTAACGGAGATGGCTTGTCTTAGTCGTCGGAGGTGGGACTCCATGGGTAGAGACATTGATATAGTTTCTAATGGTGAAATCTATATTGGATCGGACCAAAGTTGAATTGTTTTAATTAATGATTCTGTTTGAAAAAAATAATTCACTTTTGACGAATTATATGTTGTCATCTTAATCCTGAGATAGATAATGAACCCGTATGCTTGACTTGTATCCTTTGATGTACTAAAGGGAGACATCCTGACATTATGTAAAGGTACGCTTACCGGTACATTGGGGGTATGACTCGTGTATGCGGAGATTCGTTATTCATAGATAGTGGAATCCCTAGCTCCTATAAAGAGTCAATGATATCCTCTTATGCATTATCAGTGGATTAGAAAATACAAGTGCTCGGCCATTAAACTACTCCATGTTATCTAATGGTTTACTGTTTGTAATGGTACGAATAGTGGTTTTCTGATGGTGTGATAATGGAACATAAGATAAATGTAATCAGGAAGGTAAAACGGAACTTGACCTCAAGTTGATTATGGATATCCTATGGGGATGATACACTAATATATTGAGTCATGGACGAGAGCTACTTAGAGCTTTGTAAATACGCTATATAAATCGAGAGTGCAGCTCTAGGCTTTTAGTGGAGTAGCGCTAGAGGTTTATAACCATGAGACGGACTTGTTAGTTTACAAGTAGCGTTGTGATTATAGGAGCTTGATTTATATATGTCCATTGGGTCCCTTTGCTAGCTCACATAATTTTCTGTAACGATACGGTGTATTTCCTACATATTGGTAACTTGTGTTATTTTCATAAAAGGGGTTCAAACTTAATAGGAGATTGGTTAATTAATTCATGAGTGATTTATCGAGTGAATTAATTGTTAAATTAATTCTAGATTAATTGGTTGAATTATTATTTTAAGAGTTGTTTAATATGGGAAGACTATTATATGACTGTTTTGATTAGGCATTTTCTCTATTGGGTTGCTTGAATCAAAACTGAGGCTCTCTGCAAGTTTCCCGTGTTGAAGAACTAGGAAACAACTATTGTGAGTGCAAACAGGTCGACCGGTTAGTGAAGACAGGTCGACCGGTCAGGTCGACCGGTTTGTGAAGAATAGGTCGACTGGTGAGTTATAACGTCTCTGTCACCGATCGACCGGTTGTAACGCATAGCGCGTGCTGACGTGGTGAAACCGACTCTGGATGCGATAAAAAATTTAGGAAACCTAATTATTACAGTAGTATAACTTCCTAAACACTATAAATAGCCCAGTAAGTGACATTATTCATCAGATCACTTGAGAGACTTTTTGGAGGCTATTGATAAAAGATTCCTGAGAGGAAACATTGTTTAATTCTCAAGAACGATTTTTCCTTTGGCTCTCTTGTGGTTGGAAGGAGTTTAGGAATACCAAAGGGAGATTGAATGATGTGTGCCCACCCGCACTCCAATCGTGGAAACGAGAATGGCAAAGAAGACCAGTTGGTTGAGGCTCTTCTGGTTGTTGTTTAGAACGCTTTGATCAGTCAGACGTGCGGTTTTCTTAAATCTCAAAAGGTATGATTTAGATCTTTAGTATTTATATTATATAGCATCATGAACATGTTCTGGGTTGGCTTTGACGTTGATTAAATTTTTGTAAAATTTCGTTGCGCACTCGATGCCATTTTTTTTCCAACAATTGGTATCAGAGCCATGGTTATTTGTTCATGATTATGCTATGTACATAGATTTGTTATCTAAAAATATCCCCTTTATGCTTGAATTGATATTTTAGAGAGATGGCACTCTAGGGTTTCTACATTTTTTTGTTATCATGAATATATAGTGAATGGATGATTAAATAATTATTATTGATTATTATTTATAAATTATCAATGGTTTTTGATTATTTAATTTTTACCGGTTATGGTTCCTTAGAGTTTAGAATGGTTGTATAGGAATTTATTCTTTACAATGTAATTAGATATACGGCCTATTATCGCTGTAATGGTTTATTTTATTTTCTTTAGTAGAAATTTTGTAAACCGGAAAACGATATAGGAATTTTCATGTAAAATTCATGGAGGAGATTTATCATGGATCTTGAAGAAGGAACTTGAAGATGGATCTTGAAGATGGATCTTGAAGATGAAGGATGTAAAGGTATCTAATTTTTCTTGGTTTATAAAATTATTTTGTGTTTTTGAATAAATTGAGAAATTGCTTTGATTTCTGTTTTTTCGGATTTTGGTGACAATTTTTTGAAATTGTCAAAAATCTGAAAAATTTGGAAATTTGGGTTACTGTCGCACAGACACCGGTCGACCACTCCGGTCAGCCGGTTAGTGAAAGGTGGTCGACCGGTTGAGAATAACTCCCCTATCACCGGTCGACCGGACCTAACATGGCAGTGCACGATTTTGCAGTTTTTTTTTTTTTTAGATTTGTTCAAGAAAACATGAAAAATAATTTTATGATAACTAAAATTTGATCGTGATGAAGAATTCAAGGACAACCGAGAAGATTCAAGATGAATGATCAATATATATTTCCATTATTCTTAGTAATCTTTATTTTTTCTCTTTCACTAGGTTGGAACAATAATATTATGGTTATTATTATTATGCTTGTTGCCTATCTTAATTGCTTTGTATGATTGCATATAATATGATTTGCTATATATGTGATAACATGTCATGTAGAATAGGGAGTGCCGCTCATTAAAATTGTTCATGCATATTTTTAACATAAAACCTTGTTTTTCTAAAAGATTGAGTGGGTGAGGGTTTTTGAAGAAAAGACCCATGGCCTCCATCGTTGGTCCGCAGGTAACACATAGTGATACCGACCCCTAGGAAAAGATTCATTATGTACCGGTGTGGATCTCTGAGAGGATAATTTATTTGAGCATATTTTATGGTTGTACACCCCTATGTGACAATTATAAAATATGGATCAAATAGTTGAAATGATGGTTATACACTCAAGATTAATTTAATTATTAATCTCCCCTAGAAGCTCTGCTAATTAAATTAATGGCCAAAGAAAATGATTATCAATATATGCTAGACAAAGATTGATCCGGATGGTACATATTGATCGGAGGGGATCCGTGTTCCTAATTAAATTTTGTATGATCTCCCCTAGGAGACTTACAAAATTTTGAGTTGGGAATTATCGTTGTGAGGTTGTGATTTTTTCAAGGTTTTGACACACAAACATATTGGTTGCATTATAACATGTATATATGTTTGATTACTAAATATTTATGCAAGTTTGCTTATACTAGATATATGAATGTTTATTGTAGATCAAAATGTCTTCTAACGAATTATCATCGAGACTTAATAAACACACTTTAACTGGCGAGAATTTTACCAATTGGAAAATGAACCTAAAGATCGTCCTAACCTTTGAGAAACTGAATTTCGTACTAAATACACCTTGTCCTCCGGAGCCACATGTTGATGCTCCTAATGAGGTTTTCGTAGCGTATCAACGCTGGAAGGACTCTGACGATATGGCTCCCTGTTATATGATGACGAGCATGTCCACTGTGCTACAAGCACAACATGAAGATTACATAACTGCTCGTCAGATTATGGAAAATCTCGAGGACATTTTTGGTGGCCAAGCCGCTGAAAAACGTCAGAAAGCTCTAAGTAACCTCATTAACTACAGACAAAAGGCTGGGTCTTCCATAAAGGAACATATGCTGAAGGTGATGGGCTATTTGGCTGATGTTCAGACCAATGGGGCTGACATCGATGCTGAGTCTCAATTGACCATGATCTTTGAGACTTTGTCGAATGAGTATATTCCGTTTAGGGCAACGTTCAATTTGAGTGCTAGACAGAATATAACCCTGACAAAGTTGATGCAAGAACTCTAAAAGTTTGAGCGGATGATCAAGGGGTCGACTATTATGGAGGCCAACTTTGCTGAGGCATCATCCTTCAAACCCTCTCCACGAAATGGAAAGAAGAAGCAAGGAGCCAAGAAGGAGAGTTCTTCAGTTTCGCCAAACAAGGGCAAGAACAAGAAGAAGAAAAAGAAGCCGAACAAGCTTAAGTGCTTTCATTGTGGGAAGGTGGGGTACATGAAGAAGAATTGCAAGGACTACCTAGCCTCCAAAGGCAAGGAAAGTGAGTGTGATCTTTTGATTGTGGAAGCATGTCTGGTTGAAGAATCCAATGACAACTGGGTCATAGATTCTGGAGCAACTAATCATGTGTGTGTTTCTCTACAAGGGTTCAAGCAAACGAGAAGTCTTCTAAATGAGAGCTTCACGTTGAGGATGGGCGATGGAACTCTAGTGTGGCTGAAGCAATGGGAGACGTTCATCTTTATTTTAATAGTTATAGGAGTTTATTTTTGCGAGACTGTTTTTATGTTCCTCAATTTAAGAGGAATCTTATTTCTGTTGTTTGTTTATTTAAGGATTCTTATTCAATTTCTTTTAATAATAAAGTTGTGATTCGTAAAAATAAGTCTTTTATATGTGATGGATGGATGTAAAATAATCTATATTTTATCAAACTTAAGATGAACTCACTGCTGAACACTGAAGTTATTAATAACTCTAAAAGGCTTAAAACTTCTCACTCTAATGAGACATATCATTGGCATTTGCGACTTGGTCACATTAGCCTTAATAGGATACAGAGGTTGGTAAAGGATGGACCTTTAAGTTCTTTAAAGGTTGAAGACTCGCAGCCAAATAATTAAACAGCATTTGTGACCAGATCTAAAAGAAAAATAATACATACATTTACCTTTATTTATATACTCTGAAAACTATTTGTATAAGTTCTAAATTAATATGTCGGGCATAAGGCAACATAATCCGAGCATTTGAATGTTTGAATCCTTTTAAAATACCAGAGCAAGCTTCAAAGATGATAGGCTTAAATTTTTTTTTTCTTTTCAAAAAGCCCGAAAATTCATTATCTCTAATGTCCATATAATTCCTATTTTCCTAGCATAGTGCTCAGAAATTACAAATTGTAATACCATATCCAAATTCAGGTTGTAATTTTTTTTCACAAAATAAAAGAATTAATTTTTTATATTGAGCATATAACAAAAAGAATATTTCAAGAAATAACTTCTTTGCTTTTTGTTTTTCGAAACTATCAGCATTTTTAATTTTTAATTTTTGCAATTTTTAGTTGTATGTCGTTTTCAATGCTTATACTCATTTTTCAGAAGATTATCGTTTGCGATTTTTCGTCCTTGTCATTTTACAGAATTTTGAAATCTTTTATCAAGTTGTTGTTTTATTTGTCATACGTTGAATGTTGTTCGTTAAATCTTTTTATTTCTATGGACTGTTCTATAAATTTTTTGCACATTATATTGTCGATTTTCTTTTGTATTCGTGTAGTAAATCGTTCGTTTTATTGTTTATGTGTTGTTCTATTTTTCAGAATTGGGATTTCAAAATTTATGATAGCGTTGTATTCCAAGTATTTTCTTTTTTTTTGGTCTCATATTGTTCTCGTTCAAACTCCAAAAAATTTGAAATTATTTAAAAAAAAAAATGAAATATTTTCATAAATATCCTATAATTTTGGACCTTTTTTCAAAGTCATGCTAATTTTTCAAAACTATTTAAAACATGCCCGATGTGTAGAAAAACCATTCAAAATGCTCCTTACGTCCACTTATGTCTATAATTCTAAGGGATTTGCTGATATGGCATGTGTTGCAAATAATTTGACTATGCTTGCAAGTGCACAAGTCGTACAAGTAATAAAGTGGTCCGAAGACTGTTATCGTCCCACGAGGATTAACGTTAAGAATATAAACTAACTATTGTGAATATCATATCTTAACTTTATCTAAGCGATCAAATTTGGATGTGATAAACTCAAAGAAAAACTTAAATAAAGGAAAACTAAATCAAAAGGAAAGATGACAGTAATTAATAATACGTGCTGAAATTAGAACGGAAAATCATTATGATAAAAATGCTAGGGTATTGACTTCACTCTATTGCGATTATGTTTCTCCGTAGTAATGTGCCTAACCTAACTCAACGTTCTCAAGAACCTAGAGTGATGTATATCCTTATACCCTCTCTCGAGTGCCGCATAAAGAATGTGTAGGTGATATCAAGCCCATATCTCTATACAACTATTCATCCCTACCTTCATTAAGTTCCACTCTAGAAACAATTCCTGGAATTCCACTTCTCAATTTCACAACCTAAAATTGTTTCGGTTACCTAGGCAATGTTTATCTCTCGATCTCACACCAACCTAAGTTGTTCTATCCGTTTCTTGATTGCTTGAATGTTCCCCTCTCGAGTATTAATCCTCACAATAAAAATCTGCCCAATTCAAAATATCATAAAGCATGGCAATATGTAAATCATAGATTTAGCAGCAATAATTCAAAATAGAACACGAAAGAAACGAAGAGCTTAATTAAATGCACATTAAAACGTCGAAACAATAATCACAAATAGAGATTCATCTCAACCCTAACAAATAAGAAAATTAGCCACACATCATGTGGTTCAAAATCTCAAAATAATATTCAAAACTTAGAAAAATACAAGAAAGATAAGAAGAGAATGAAGAACGCTTGGAATTCTTGAAGAATCACTGGAATTTCTTCTTTTGCAAACCCTTTTTCTCCTCATTCCCTTCAGTTTTCGGCCTTTCCTCCTTATATTCCACGTCCAACACATCCCTAAGAAGCTAATTCTCACTTTCCATAAAAGTCCCTGCACCAAACTAGGGCAAAACGTGTGTTTCTAATGAAATCGGGTAAATCAGGTGACATATCCCCTAGAATAGGCGACATATCGCCTAAAGGAGGCGACATATCTCCACAAAGGAGGCGACATATCGCATCC
>NW_010363915.1:207327-211135 GCF_000414095.1 Morus notabilis | reverse complement strand
ATAAACACTATCCCCCACTATGATCGATCCCCAAACATGAATTTTTTTTTTGTTTTTTTGTTTTTTGGAACACAAAGTCAAATTCGCATTTAGAACGGCGATGGATGAATATAAAGGTTCAAGGACGGTCTCAGAAAACTCCTCACTTAACGACTATCGCTGGCCAGGCGTTTGACGCTTGGTGAAAGGGTCACGTGTGATGCCAAGGTGAGTGAGTAAAGGTAATGTTTGATACATTGCAAGGCTTGGGTTATCAGGCAGTAAAATAAATGAATACTGGTTTTTTTTTCTTTTTTTTTCAGCTTAAATAGGGACTCTATGGATAATATGTTGCTCGGGTTAGCTTTTTGGCTCAAACGGTCCAAAGAGGGCATCTATCCTATCAACACAACAAAGACCTAGGATTTCGCCTCGACAAGTCCTTTGGGTAAGTTCTAGCGTTCTCATTGCGATAAAAAGTCTCAAAATTGCACAAAAAACCACACATCGAATAAGGAAAGGTAGATAGACATGTGCTCAGAAATAGAGATAACAACATCAAAAGTAAGCATGATAGATCAAGCACACAATCAAAGATATAGAGACACATACTGAATGAAAGAAGAGGGCTTAGCATGAAGTCATCATCGAAGCCCAAAGTCATATGTAATACAACACTCAGTTCGGTACAAATATTAAAATAAATTGAAATCTAACTACCATACAAAAAGAACATCAATAGGTAGAGATGATAACAAAAGAAAAGAAAATGATACTCTCCCCCAAACTTAAAAGGAACAGTGTCTCCACTGTTCAGCGTTAAAACTCAAAGGGCAAAGGAAAGAAAAACAATACCTCACGGTCGTTCTAAGTGTTATCGGCCATACCTCATCCAGCATCATCAATTCCACCATCGGGTTCGCCATCTGAGGTTCCCGGAGACTAATATGGCTGTCAAAATCCTTCAGGCGACATATCGCATATTGACAGGCGACATATCGCCTGTCATTCTGTCCCTCTCCTTATTTGCTTTTTTTTTTTTTTTCTTTTTTTTTTCTTTTTTTTTACAGTGAAACCCATTTGACACAGAATCAACGAAAAATCATATGTGGGTTGCCTCCCACGAAGCGCTTGATTAAACGTCCCTAGCTGGACATGAACACGACTTCATCCTCTTGGTTCTAGCTCGATGGTACAGAATGAAAACACTCGCTTGATCTTAAATGTTCCAGATAATCTTGACTCCACCTTTTCAGGGGAGAGCTTCAACTGAGAGTTGAAAAGAAGGACGCGTTGGCCCGGAGTGAGATCTTGCCACGAGGTTCACTGGTCGTGCTTCTTCTTGGCTTTCTTCTTGGCCACCACTATTTCATTGTTCATCGGGGTGGCAATGGCTTCAGCCCTCTTAACAATATACTCCCCCGCATCATCTTTCTTAGGAAAATGTTCATTGTTCAATTTTTTTATGGTTAGGGAATTGGTAGGACCATTCCCCAAATAATCTTTCGGCATCACTTCTTGAGTGAACTCCTTGATACAAGATTTCAATTCCTCCACTCGGTTGGATGTCGGCTTTTCTTGCGGAGACTTCTTGGAATTTAAGATGTTAAAGATGGCTTTCTCCTCATTGACCCTTAAAGTCAAGTTCCCACTGTGCACATCTATTAAAGCCCTTCCGGTAGCTAGGAAAGGCCTTCCAAGGATAATGGAGATTTCCTGATCTTCTTCCATGTCTAAAACTACAAAATCAACTGGGAAGATGAACAATTTTAACCAAGACATCCTCGATAATACCTTTAGGGTAGGTGAGAGAGCGGTCCGCCAATTGTAATGAGATGGTGGTAGGTGTGATCTCTCCAAGGTCCAGCTTCCGGAAGATAGAGAGAGGCATGAGATTGATGCTAGCCTCGAGATCACACAAGGCCTTCTCAATATGAAGTTCTCTAATGATGCATGGGATGGTAAAACTACCCGGATCTTTCAACTTCTTCGGTAGTTGTCTCTTTATGATAGTGCTACACTCTTCCGTAAGCTTCACCGTTTCATAGTCCTCGAGTTTGCGCTTCTTGGACATAACTTCCTTCATGAATTTGGCATAGTTTGGCATTTGCTCTAGAGCGTCCACGAAGGGGATGTTGATGTGGATCTTCTTGAAGATATTGAGAAATTTCTCAAATTGCTCGTCAAGCGCATTCTTCTGGAACCGTTGAGGGAATGGCAATGGGGGAGTGATACGAGGTGGGTTATCCGGAAAAGTGATCGAACCCAGTGTAACCACCGGTGCTTCCTTCTTCGCCTTCAAATTTTCCTCCTTTGACTTGTCCTTACCATCATCGTTGCTCTTGATAGGCTCCTCATCAACCATGGCATTTTGAACACTCAGGCTTTCAAGCTCTTTACCACTCCTCAATGTGATGGCCTTGCACTCCCTTGGGATCTTCTCGGTGTCGCTTGGGAAGGACCTTGATGATTGCCCTTTTATAGCATTAGCCAATTGGCCAACTTGTGTTTCTAGTGCCTTCATAGTGCCTCCCAAATTGGTGCAGTGAGTTTCAATGTTGTTGAGACGAGCGTCATGTTGATCAAGACGAGCCTTAGAGTCCACAATATACGTCTTCAAAAGCTCTTCAAGTGATGAGGAAGGCTTTTCCATTGCCGGTTTACTCGACTCCAGAGTTGGTTGTAAAACATTCCGGTTGTTGGCATAAGAGAAATTCTCATGGTTTCTGAGCCCGGGATGATAGTATGTCGGTAAGTTGTTGTTGGGCCTAAAATTGTAGCTACAGTTGACGAAGTGACATTGCTCATCATATGAATCACTTGAGCTCGAAGCTTGTGCCATCTTTACAGCTTCTTGATTACCATTGGCATTGGCTGCGGTAAGTCCCTGGATTTGATTAGTCAAGAGCGCCATTTGAGCCATGAGAGACGTCGTTTGATCCACATCATAAATTCCTGTTGCTCTCTTCACAGTGGACCGCTCGTTTTGCCATTGACAACTATTCATTGCCATGTCCTCAAAGAGATTGAGTGCATCCCCGGGTGTCTTTGACAAGATGGTCCCACCAGCCGCTGCATCAATATGAGCCTTAGTTTGCCCAGTAAGCCCATTGTAGAAAAGTTGAACTTGGAGCTAATCCTTAATACCGTGTTGAGGACACTTGCGGAGCATCTCTTTAAACCGTTCCCATGGCTCATATAATTGTTCATACTCAAACTGCCAAAATTGAGTAATCTCAGCCCTCAGTTGAGACGTCTTGGAGGGCGGAAAGAATTTGATGAGGAACTTTTGGGCCATGTCCTCCCATGCGGCTACACTCCCTGATGGTAAAGATTGAAGCCATGATCGAGCCCGGTCTCACAAGGAGAATGGGAAGAGTTTCAAACGGATGATCTCGGCACTCATTCCATTAATCTTCACTGTGTCACAAATCTCCAGAAAAGTGGCCAAGTGGATATTGGGATCCTCGTGCGGCAAGCCTCCATATTGGTTCTGCTGGACCATGTTGACCAGGGCCGGCTTGAGCTCAAAGTTGTTAGCATTGACTTGTTGACGTTGGATGCCCGAATAATTCTCGTTCACTACAGGCTTGAAATAATCTCGCAACGTCCGTTGCTGGTCTGCTTGGTTTTGTTTCTCGGCCATGTTCTTAGCCCTAGCTCGTCGTTCTCTCCTTAATGCTCGAACAGTTCGTTCGATTTCTGAATCCAAAGGCAAGAGTTCCGAGCCACGTGCTTTTTGCATGCACCTACGAACACAACAAAAGAAAAATAGATAAATATATACAAATAAAAAAAAACTTAGATTAAAACAAGATATTTCTTCACT
>NW_010363915.1:201295-207178 GCF_000414095.1 Morus notabilis | reverse complement strand
TGTGAATATCATATCTTAACTTTATCTAAGCGATCAAATTTGGATGTGATAAACTCAAAGAAAAACTTAAATAAAGGAAAACTAAATCAAAAGGAAAGATGACAGTAATTAATAATACGTGCTGAAATTAGAACGGAAAATCAATATGATAAAAATGCTAGGGTCTTGACTTCACTCTATTGCGATTATGTTTCTCCGTAGTAATGTGCCTAACCTAACTCAACATTCTCAAGAACCTAGAGTGATGTATATCCTTATACCCTCTCTCGAGTGCCACATAAAGAATGTGTAGGTGATATCAAGCCTATATCTCTATACAACTATTCATCCCTACCTTCATTAAGTTCCATTCTAGAAACAATTCTTGGAATTCCACTTCTCAATTTCACAACCTAAAATTGTTTCGGTTACCTAGGCAATGTTTATCTCTCGATCTCACACCAACCTAAGTTGTTCTATCCGTTTCTTGATTGCTTGAACGTTCCCCTCTCGAGTATTAATCCTCACAATAAAAATCTGCCCAATTCAAAATCTCATAAAGCATGGCAATATGTAAATCATAGATTTAGCAGCAATAATTCAAAATAGAACACGAAAGAAACGAAGAGCTTAATTAAATGCACATTAAAACGTCGAAACAATAATCACAAATAGAGATTCATCTCAACCCTAACAAATAAGAAAATTAGCCACACATCACGTGGTTCAAAATCTCAAAATAATATTCAAAACTCAGAAAAATACAAGAAGAAAGATAAGAAGAGAATGAAGAACGCTTGGAATTCTTGAAGAATCGCTGGAATTTCCCTCGAATCCTCTCCGATTCAGATTTTCTTCTTTTGCAAACCCTTTTTCTCCTCCTTCCCTTCAGTTTTCGGCCTCTCCTTCTTATATTCCACGTCCAATACATCCCCAAGAAGCTAATTCTCACTTTCCATAAAAGTCCATGCACCAAACTAGGGCAAAACGCGTGTTTCTAATGAAATCGGGTAAATCAGGCGACATATCCCCTAGAATAGGCGACATATCACCTAAAGGAGGTGACATATCTCCACAAAGGAGGCGACATATCGCATCCTTCTCTGGTCCTTCGCACAAGTTTGCTCAATTTTGCTCCTTTTCGAGTCGCATCGCCATCTGAAGGCACCATATCGCGTTGTTCTCTGTCTTTTTAAGCCAAAATGCCTCAAAACTCAACGATTTCACCCTTTCCTACACACTCAAGGGAAAGTCATCAAATCCACATAACAACTTGAGGAAAAACGTGCCAAAACTAGCTAAAGGAGTAACGAATGAGTGCATAAATTACGCACTCATCACACCCCCAAACTTGAATGGCTGCTTGTCCTCAAGCAGAAAAACCTAATATAAAACAAAACACACAAAGGGAAATGGACAAAAGAACACAAAACGACACAACCTAAAATAACAAACTAAAAACAAAACAAAAGAAATAGAAATGAACCGACTGAGAGTGTAAACATAGAGCTCAGGCATATAATCTCAAGTTACAAACACCTCTGCACCCACCCAACATGTAAATCTGGAAAAGGACTAGAATTTCAACCTTCAATACTCAACTTCTAACACTGTCATCTCCGTGTAAGTGTGTGCAAATCATCTCTACAAGACCTAAACACAAATGTGACTCATGTGTATCAAGACAAATTGCAAGATAAACATTAAAACAGAACGGCCATAGGCTCACCCGTCTGACTCATCTCCACTAATGTAGGTCAAATGTCATGGAGATCAAGAGGACTTTACTCGGCTTGTAACCTTAGGCTGGGGTGAAGGATAGATGAGAATCGGAGAAAGAAAATCAGACTCACCCTAGACAAGCACGGTGGCAATAATAGACTCCTCTATTCACCGAACCGAAACCAATGCCCTTTTCTTCTAGATTCGCCTCTTCACCTTCGAATGTAACGTCTATAAACACTATCCCCCACTATGATCGATCCCCAAACATGAATTTTTTTTTTGTTTTTTTTTTTTGTTTTGTTTTTGTTTTTTTTTTTTGGAACACAAAGTCAAATTCGCATTTAGAACGGCGAGGGATGAATATAAAGGTTCAAGGACGGTCTCAGAAAACTCCTAACTTAACGACTCTCGCTGGCAAGGCGTTTGACGCTTGGTGAAAGGGTCACGTGTGATGCCAAGGTGAGTGAGTAAAGGTAATGTTTGATACATTGCAAGGCTCGGGTTATCAGGCAGTAAAACAAATGAATACTAGTTTTTTTTTTCTTTTTTTTTTCAGCTCAAAGAGGGACTCTATGGATAATATGTTGCTCGGGTTAGCTTTTTGGCTCAAACGGTCCAAAAAGGGCATCTATCCTATCAACACAACAAAGACCTAGGATTTCGCCTCGACAAGTCCTTTGGGTAAGTTCTAGCATTCTCATTGCGATAAAAAGTCTCAAAATTGCACACAAAGCCACACATCAAATAAGGAAAGGTAGATAGACATGTGCTCAGAAATAGAGATAACAACATCAAAAGCAAGCATGATAGATCAAGCACACAGTCAAAGATATAGAGACACATACTAAATGAAAGAAGATGGCTTAGCATGAAGTCATCATCGAAGCCCATAGTCATATGTAATACAACACTCAGTTCGGTACAAATATTAAAATAAATTGAAATCTAACAACCCTACAAAAAGAACATCAATAGGTAGAGATGATAACAAAAGAAAAGAAAATGATACTCTCCCCCAAACTTAAAAGGAACAGTGTCCCCACTGTTCGCGTTAAAACTCAAAGGGAAAAGGAAAGAAAAACAATACCTCAAGGTCGGTCTAAGTGTTATCGGCCATACCTCATCCAGCATCATCAATTCCACCGTCGGGTTCGCCATCTGAGGTTCCCGGAGACTAATATGGCTGTCAAAATCCTTCAGGGGACATATCGCCTATTGACAGGCGACATATCGCCTGTCATTCTGTCTCCCTCTCCTGATTTGCTTTTTTTTTTTTTTTTTACAGTGAAACCCATTTGACACAGAATCAACGAAAAATCATATGTGGGTTGCCTCCCATGAAGCGCTTGATTTAACGTCCCTAGCTGGACATGAACACGACTTCATCCTCTTGGTTCTAGCTCGATGGTATAGAAAGAAAACACTCGCTTGATCTTAAATGTTCCAGATAATCTTGACTCCACCTTTTCAGGGGAGAGCTTCAACTGAGAGTTGAAAAGAAGGATGCGTTGGCCCAAAGTGAGATCTTGCCACGAGGTTCGCTGATCGTGCTTCTTCTTGGCTTTCTTCTTGGCCACCACCATTTCATTGTTCATCGGGGTGGCAATGGCTTCAGCCTTCTTAACAATATACTCCCCCGCATCATCTTTCTTGGGACAATGTTCATTGCTCAATTTTTTTATGGTTAGGGAATTGGTAGGACCATTCCTCAAAGATTCTTTCGGCATCACTTCTTGAGTGAACTCCTTGATACAAGATTTCAATTCCTCCACTCGGTTGCATGTCGGCTTTTCTTGCGGAGACTTCTTGGAATTTAAGAGGTTGAAGATGGCTTTCTCCTCATTGAACCTTAAAGTCAAGTTCCCACTGTGCACATCTATTAAAGCCCTTCCGGTAGCTAGGAAAGGCCTTCCAAAAATAATGGAGATTTCCTGATCTTCTTCCATCTAACACCACAAAGTCAACTGGAAAAATGAATTTATCAATTTTAACCAAGACATCCTCGATAATACCTTTAGGGTAGGTGAGAGAGCGGTCCGCCAATTGTAATGAGATGGTGGTAGGTGTGATCTCTCCAAGGTTGAGCTTCCGCAAGATAGAGAGAGGCATGAGGTTGATGCTAGCCCCAAGATCACACAAGGCTTTCTCAATGTGAAGTTCTCCAATGATGCATGGGATTCTAAAACTACCCGGATCCTTCAATTTCTCCAGTAGTTGTCTCTTTATGATAGCGCTACATTCTTCTGTAAGCTTCACTGTCTCATAGTCCTCGAGTTTGCGCTTCTTGGACATAACTTCCTTCATGAATTTGGCATAGTTTGGCATTTGCTCTAGAGCGTCCACGAAGTGGATGTTGATGTGGATCCTCTTGAAGATATTGAGAAATTTCTCAAATTGCTCGTCAAGCGTATTCTTCTGGAACCGTTGAGGGAATGGCAATGGGGGAGTGATACGAGGTGGGTTATCCAGAAAAGTGATCGAACCTGGTGTAACCACTGGTGCTTCCTTCTTCGCCTTCAGATTTTCCTCTTTTGACTTGTCCTTACCATCATCATTGCTCTTGATAGGCTCCTCATCAACCATGGCGTTTTGAACACTCAGGCTTTCAAGCTCTTTACCACTCCTCAATGTGATGGCCTTGCACTCCCTTGGGATCTTCTCGGTGTCGCTTGGGAAGGACCTTGATGATTGCCCTTTTATAGCATTAGCCAATTGGCCAACTTGTGTTTCTAGTGCCTTCATAGTGCCTCCCAAATTGGTGCAGTGAGTTTCAATGTTGTTGAGACGAGCGTCATGTTGATCAAGACGAGCCTTAGAGTCCACAATATACGTCTTCAAAAGCTCTTCAAGTGATGAGGAAGGCTTTTCCATTGCCAGTTTACTCGACTCCAGAGTTGGTTGTAAAACATTTTGGTTGTTGGCATAAGAGAAATTCTCATGGTTTCTGAGCCCGGGATGATAGTATGTCGGTAAGTTGTTGTTGGGCCTAAAATTGTAGCTACGGTTGACAAAGTGACATTGCTCATCATATGAATCACTTTAGCTCAAAGCTTGTGCCATCTTTACAGCTTCTTGATTACCATTGGCATTGGTTGCGGTAAGCCCCTGGATTTGATTAATCAAGAGTGCCATTTGAGCCATGAGAGACGTCGTTTGATCCACATCATAAATTCTTGCTGCTCTCTTCACAGTGGACCGCTCATTTTGCCATTGACAACTATTCATTGCCATGTCCTCAAAGAGATTGAGTGCATCCCCGGGTGTCTTTGACAAGATGGTCCCACGAACCGCTGCATCAATATGAGCCTTAGTTTGCTTAGTAAGCCCATTGTAGAAAAGTTGAACTTGGAGCCAATCCTCAATACCGTGTTGAGGACACTTGTGGAGCATCTCTTTAAACCGTTCCCATGCCTCATATAATTGTTCATACTCAAACTGCCAAAATTAAGTAATCTCGGCCCTCAGTTGAGACGTCTTGGAGGGCGGAAAGAATTTGATGAGGAACTTTTGGGCCATGTCCTCCCATGCGGCTACACTCCCTGATGGTAAAGATTGAAGCCATGATCGAGCCCGGTCTCGCAAGGAGAATGGGAAGAGTTTCAAACGGATGATCTCGGCACTCACTCCATTAATCTTCACTGTGTCACAAATCTCCAGAAAAGTGGCCAAGTGGATATTGGGATCCTCGTGCGGCAAGCCTCCATATTGGTTCTGCTGGACCATGTTGACGAGGGCTGGCTTGAGCTCGAAGTTGTTAGCATTGACTTGTTGACGTTGGATGCCCGAATAATTCACGTTCACTACAGGCTTGAAATAATCTCGCAACGTCCGTTGCTGGTCTACTTGGTTTTGTTTCTCGGCCATGTTCTTAGCCCTAGCTCGTCGTTCTCTCCTTAATGCTCGAACAGTTCGTTCGATTTCTGAATCCAAAGGCAAGAGTTCCGAGCCACGTGCTTTTTGCATCCACCTACGAACACAACAAAAGAAAAATAGATAAATATATACAAATAAAAAAAAACTTAGATTAAAACAAGATATTTCTTCACTATAGTAGTCTAATTCTTAGCCGTTCAATCCCCGGCAACGGCGCCAAAAACTTATTGCAATATAATTTGACTACGCTTGCAAGTGCACAAGTCGTACAAGTAATAAAGTGGTCCGAAGACCGATATCGTCCCA
>NW_010363915.1:165067-200800 GCF_000414095.1 Morus notabilis | reverse complement strand
AGCAATAATTCAAAATAGAACACGAAAGAAACGAAGAGCTTTAATTAAATGCACATTAAAACGTCGAAACAATAATCACAAATAGAGATTCATCTCAACCCTAACAAATAAGAAAATTAGCCACATATCATGTGGTTCAAAATCTCAAAATAATATTCAAAACTCAGAAAAATACAAGAAGAAAGATAAGAAAAGAATGAAGAACGCTTGGAATTCTTGAAGAATCGCTGGAATTTCCCTCAAATCCTCTCCGATTCAGTTTTTCTTCTTTTGCAAACCCTTTTTCTCCTCCTTCCCTTCAGTTTTCGGCCTCTCCTCCTTATATTCCACGTCCAACACATCCCCAAGAAGCTAATTCTCACTTTCCATAAGAGTTCCTGCACCAAACTAGGGCAAAACGCGTGTTTCTAATGAAATCGGGTAAATCAGGCGACATATCCCCTAGAATAGGCAACATATCGCCTAAAGGAGGCGACATATCTCCACAAAGGAGGCGACATATTGCATCCCTCTCTGGTCCTTCGCACAGGTTTGCTCGATTTTGCTCCTTTTCGAGTCGCATCGCCATCTGAAGGCACCATATCGCCTCGTTCTCTGTCTTTTTGATCGAAAATGCCTCAAAACTCAGCGATTTCACCCTTTCCTACACACTCAAGGGAAAGTCATCAAATCCACATAACAACTTGAGGAAAAACACGCCAAAACTAGCTAAAGGAGTAACGAATGAGTGCATAAATTACGCACTCATCAGCATGCTGTTAAACATTAATAAAAGGGTAAATTGCACCCCAAACTATTTGTTTCTTACATAATGGACACTAAATTTTTAATTTTGGCAAACTACACCTTAAACTTTAAATCAATAGCAATTGAAGTGTCCATAGTTTTGGCGATATCAAAGTAACAGTTTGAGTCGTGAAATTTATGCATGATATGGTTTGGAAAATGACGAGATTTGCGTTTTATGTGCAAATTTCAAGTCTTAAATCATCAGTTTTATAACGATTATTGGCTGTTAAATCTCAATTACTATTGATTTTAAAATTCAGAGTGCAATTTACTAAAGTTACAAATTTGAGGTCCATTATATAAAAAGAAAAAGGTTGGAGTGCAACGTTACAATTTACTCTAAAATATAAAAAAAATAAAAAGAAAATAAAGAAACCCTCAACTATACTAAAATTTACCACTCCCGTCTACAGGACCTGCCTATCCCCTTCCTTGTTGGCACCACCACCATCCATGATCAAAGACCATGCCCAAACCTCTAGCGTTACATCCCCTCTCGCAGCTCTAAAACACCCCCCTCTCTCGTTTTGATTTCGTTTTTTTGGTGCCCTAACATGCCACGTCAACATTACATTAGGATTATAGACGGGAGTGGACGGAGGGGCGTTTTAAATGGTTTTCTACATATTATGGGAATCTTTTGAACAGCTTTAAAAAATTAGGGGTACATTGCAAAGGGTCCATACTTGGGGGCATCGATGAAAATAATCCAAAAAAATATATTTGGCTCACACGGACAATATGGTCATTTCAGACGGTTACAACATGCAACATGCCTCTGCCAAACTTGGCTTCACCAAGCAAAAGCAAGCAGGACTTCCTTGAGCTTCTTTCTTCAGCGGAGATTTCTCCAACATACATAAGGTTGATGATATGCACAAGATTATTACAAACCAAATATCTCAAGTACTGCAATTCTCTCTCTCTCTCTCTCTCTCTCTCTCTCTTTCTCTCTCTCTTCATCGTTTTCTGTTAATCCACATTTTCTCATTCAGAAAAAGCAAAACAAATGCCCTCTACATACATATATATATCCACTACTCTCGAGTCAAAATGTTAGCTTGAAATTTCATCGGTTTTAAAGCTCTGAACCCACATTAGGAATATTGGATTCAGCTCAAAATCCATGGATATGGCGCTTGATTCTTCCATCCTCAGCCCGCCCAAGTTCATCATCGGCTCGAAATCGCTGAGTTTCCTCCACTACAACACCCGATTAAGAATGCCCACGACAACTTTCCCGCAAAATAATCGGTACCCATTTCTTTTATCCTATAATTCTAGTGAATTCAGGAGCTTTCGGAGTAAAAGAAACGATTTTTACGTTGCAAAAGAGCGCTTGAGACCAATGGGTAAAGCCTTGAGCGGCGAAAATGGGAATTTGGGTTTAAATTTTGCGTTTTTGAGGGGAATTTTGAAGAGTGGGGTAGTTCTGGTGGCAATGGTTTGTGGGGTTTTGGTTTATGGCTGCAAAAGGGCTTTTGCGACTGAGGGAGTTGTGAATGCTGGCTATGGCGTTATTGGGCAGAGCATTTTGTTGCTGAGAAATGCTTGGCCAAAGACTTTGCAGGTTCTTCAGGTGTTCAAAGAACAAGGATTAATTTTGGCAGTGCTTTTGGGTCTCTCTGCGTTTTTCTCTATGGCTGAGACTGCTATCACCACTCTTTGGCCTTGGAAGGTATTGGATTTCTGTCCATTTTGTTGTTCTTAGTTAAATGAAAGTCCCAACTATCATAAATGTTAATGAACATAAGGTGTGTATCTTGCTCTTCTTAGTTAGTGTTATTCATTGCTTTATTGTAAACAAAGTTGTAATTTTGACAATCAAGAATACACTTGTGACTTCCTAGTGGAGAAATGCTCTATCTCACTTATGACAAAATGTTAAACAAAGTATTGACTTCCTAGTGGACACTTCTATGTTTTTGAAGACTTGAAAGGAAGAATCTATGAAGTATGGGACAAAGTGAAATTTTGGGTCGCAATTTGGTTGCATGAAGATCAAGACTTTAGTGGCTGTTTTCACTTTTTTCTGATACTTAAAACAAAACAACCAAACACAATTTAAGAACTAGTTCCATTAACATTCTCAATCAAATCTCATTTCCTTTGTCATAACCGAAACCAAACCGTTTTGAAAATGCTCTGAAATGGGCCCTTAGGAATTTGCACTTTTCGGATTTGGATACGGAGTGGCAGTTCTTGATGTACTTTATTTTATTTTTGGATTGTTCTCTTGGTTTTGTTCCATTTTTATGATTTTTTATCCGGGTGGACTTCCCTGTTCTCTTGGTTTTGCATTTCATTATTTTTCTTGTCTTAATGAAGTTTTGTTTCTTTACAGAAAAAGAAAAATTTCCATTTTACCCTTACGTCATAAACCGTGTGCACATGCGCACGTGTGTTTCATGAACATAAACTGTGTATCTTGCTCATCTTAGTTTGTTTTATACGTTGCTCTAGTGTAAACAAAATATAATTTTGGCAATAAGAGTATTTACTTGTGACTTTTTAACAGAGAAAGGTTGTATTGACGGTTTTTTGAATAGTTAGAAATTAACACGTAAAACTGCATTGATAACTGTGTGGTAATATATTCGTCTCTGAGTTGCGTGCGAATATAAGTTTGGTCACTCCCCTGTGGGTAATTCTTAGTTTGCGATGTTATCATTTTACTGTGTCAGGTGTGAGAGTTAGCTGATAAAGAGTCTGAAGATGGTGTCTTCAAAATGCTTCAAAATGATGTTACTCGCTTCTTGGCAACCATATTGATTGGCACAACGTAATTCCTATTTCCTGTTTTTAGTTTGACATTTCTTCATTATAAGTTTGGAATGAACTCTTTCTCACATGAGAGTTTGTTCATCTGATCAGTGTTGTCAATATTGGAGCTACTGCTTTAGTTACTGACGCTGCAACAGCAATATTGGAGCTACTGTTAGTGCAGCAACTGGAGTAATGACTGTATGTCTCGGTATCCTCACTTGATCAGTTCGGAGCTACTGTAGCACATTAGCTTTCTTTCTACTTCCGTTGCTTTGTGCTTCTGGAATGTAATGATATACATATCTATACAAATTTTCTACTACAGCTAAAATTTAATTTTCCGTCTTTTTTTTTCTGTTCGTAACAATGCTAGGTTGCCATTTGTCTTGTTACTGAAATCACTCCGAAAAGCATAGCTGTTCACAATGCAACAGAAGTTGCTAGGTTTGTGGTAAGTTTTTCTTTTCTTTTGTTTTTTGTTTTTTGTTTTGTTTTGTTGTTGTTGGTTTTTTTTTTCTTTTTTTTTCTTCTAGTTTTGTTTACTGAATTCCATAGGAAAATGCATAATAGATATTTCTATCTTTCAGTTCGGTTGTTCATGCTTTTGTGTAGCTAAGTGTACTCTTGCGGCTTTGCTTTATTGACCATTTTCATGTGTGATGCCTGTAGGCCAGGCCAGTGGCGTGGCTTTCGTTGGTGTTATACCCTGTTGGAAGAGTTGTTACGTTTCTGTCAATGGCCATTTTAAAATTGTTTGGTTGGAAAGGAAGAAGGTTTGCTTTCTCAGATTCCCAGTTTAATCTTTCCGCACCTTCCGTGTCATGTTTTATTTGAACTGCCCCTGCTAAATGTGTGTCTTACCCATTTTTCTAAGCTCAAATCAGTTTGTAAATACTAGTTTTCTGTTTGGTAATAACATATATCTTATTTTGAGAATTACTTAATTTTCTTGTCTTTGCATATGCTGGTGTTGTTCGCAATTGTCATGTAAGCTACATAGAGAATACAACCATCCCCTCAAAAACAAAAGGATGTTGTAGTGGATCTTTATTAGTTGGAAATATGTTGAGGGCCATTCGAAAAAATTGTGGAGTTTTTGATTTATTACCCAGCAAATGCAATTTAAGTTATTAAGAGGGCCGTTGGTGATGTACTATATAATTTATTATAAAGACCAAGTGACGGAAACAACAATCTTCAGAACATTGTTTATTTGTTGGTAAATGAATAGTAGGGCCTGAACTATCATGCTAGGTGATTACGGATTAATTTAAGTAATATGAATATTTCCTGATAAAGACATGCTCTTGGTTATGTGTCCATGCTTAGCATAAGAAAAGAATTATGTCACTCTAATATAAAGCATGAGCTAATGATCAAATTGTCTTCAAGAAAATTTTGTTGCGAGGAGCAGAGTTTGACTGTTCTGCTTTCACCACCTTCAACTGTTTGCTTTCAATCTCAAACAATCAATTGGTTGGAGAGATGCCATCTATGTTTTGCAACCTTATTTAAATTGACGGTCTTGATTTGTCACACAATAGTTTGACTGGGAAAATTCCGCCATGCTCTGAAAAATACAGTCACAACCTCTCAACAGTTACGATGGAAAACTCCTTGAGGATCTTGAACCTTCATGGAAATCAAACGGAACCTTCACTGCCACTTTGGTTGCTCCATTGTGAAAAGCTGGAAATTTTAGATGTTGGGAACAACAAACGGAACAGATCCTTTCCTTATTGGTTGGATTCTCTTCCCCGAGCTGCAAGTTCTTGTCTTGAGGTCTAATAGATTCCATTGTCAAATAAGTAATCCAAAAGTGAGATTTCCCTTTCAAAAGTTGAAAATCATGGACCTCTCCAACACCGAACTTACGGGTCTTTTGCCGGAAAAATATTTAGAGAATTTTATGGCCATGATGAATGCTCATACAGATTTTCTAGATTACGTGGGAATGTACCTCGGGCAAGGTATATACTAGCAACAGATTGGAGACCAAGCTGTTCGGAAACTTGAGCAATCTCAAATGGTTAGACCTTGCCTCAATCAAGCTGTTAGGAAATTTTCCATCGCAATTAGCAACAGATTTGAGTCAACTTGCAAACTTAATTCTTTCCGGCAACAGATTGGAGGGACCAATACCTCGCGGGAAGCAATTGAATACTTTCAACAGTGATTCATGCAGTGGAAACCAGGGATTATGTGGATTCCCTCTGCCCAAATTATGCACCGATGATGAGCCAAAGCACAATCAAGGTAAAGATGATGATGGAGATCACAACAAAGGAATTATTGATTGGAAAGTGGTGATAATGGGATATGCAAGTGGAATGGTAATCGGAATATATCTATTGGATACATGGTGCTTTTCAGCAGAAGCTTCGATTATTGGTTTCTAAAAAAGTTTGGAGGAGGAGGACGTCGTAGAAGAGGAGCGCGCTAGGAGAAGATCAAACTAGCAAGCAGAGGAAAACGAAGTCTCATGGAAAGTCTGGAAAAGTAAGTTCGTAATGTCTTTGTATTTTGTAAAACTGGCTAGTTCATTTTAAGTACTAAACTTTATCAGCAACGTAATGTTTTACCTTTTTTTGTGTTTGATTTTAAGTACAGGAAAGGAGCATGAATGTTGATATGATCGGGTGCAACTGCTGCTCTGCCCTGGACTGAGGCGTAGCTAATAAATCAAACAAGAATTTAACTAGTAGATTTATGGTGTCGTTTAAATTCTTGTTCCCTTAATCTATAGCCAGACTGCATAATAAATATAAATTTTTTTTTTTTTTTTTTTTTTTTTTTTCATTATTGAGGTTTTTGTAATATATATGGAGTTTTAGTTTACGTTTTATAGTTTGTATTTTACGTGCCTCTTCAGTGGAATTATCATTTATGCTTTTGTCTAAGATGGTGGCTATTCTAATTATATATGGTGAGAAAATCTGGAAAACTGGAAATATGTTATACTCATTAAGTACTCCACTATGTACAACAATTCCTGCCTGTAACCCAAGATGTTGTACTGTTAGGATTAGCAAATTATCAATGACTGTGGAAAGAGTTTTTGGACTGAAGAAAAGCAGAGCTAATCTCTTCACGTTAATATCAATTACTTGTGGTTATAAATGTCTGACATCATAATTCTAAATTTCTAAAGGCTAATTATTCATCTCAGTTTTTTTTTTTTTTTTTGAAGCACAAGATTAGGATGGACCGGATAGAATAAAATTCTAGTACTATGCTTGGTGAAACATGGGATTAAACACAAAAATTATTAATTGGACCATATTGTAAAATATTTATGTACATATTTGCAAAGATACAAAAATAAATAAAATAAAAAATAATTTTGAAGCCAAGCTGTAATTTTTCAAAAACTGAAAGATTGAAATGCAACTATTATTGGACAAATTATTTTCTGACAGATTGAAATGCAGCTATTATTGGACATTATTTTTGACAATTATATTTTTATCCCTCAAATTTGTAAAAGACCATCCTATAATATAACACCACGCATGGGATCGGATTAAACGAAAACTAAACGCTATCTTTTCCTATACAACCCAATTTCTTAAGACTATCCTAAGCAATGTTGTCCAGTCTTGTGAACAAAACGGGTCACTCGTGTATAGTATTATCTGATTGATTGAAATTACTTGGAAAAAATTATTAAAGCGAAAGAGTCAAAGTCTTTCAAGTAAGACAAAAAGATATTTATTGTATTCTGTTATAAGTCACCATAACTTGAGTTTTGGGTTGGACATTTGAGTTTACGTTGTCTTCACTAATAGCTTTTCTATTAGCATTCTATCAAGTAGTGCTAAGTTGCATTTCACCTTATCTTCTCTGGCTATTGTAGGTCTTCTCACGACAAGACATTGTATGGACTCTGCCTTTAGTGCACTTTAATGGTCACCTTCTTTCAACAGTTACTATTGATGAATTTGGTCCATATGATTTATATGAAAACTAATCAATCAATCGGTCACAAGGTGTTGTCTCTGTAGGTGTCCCTGTTTAAAAATAAAAATATTTTTCATCCCGATAAAGATAAAACCTCATCACTCAATAATAATGGGTCCCACTAAGTTGGGTTAAGCTACCCCACTTAACAAGACCCACCTTACTTTAATAGTAGGCTTTTAACGATCCCGTCGAGATAAATAAGAGTGCTCGTTTAAAAATGATGGTCATAGACACGTCTAGGAAAGTTCTATCATAAAACTAATACAACAGAGTCATAACAAACGGATAAAAAAAAAACTTTTTATGGCAGTAGGAAAACCCATGAAAATGGTCTCCACTGCCATTAATACAAGAGTTTTCAAATGAGTTGTCACACAAAATTTCATTAATGCACAAAGGAAAATCCATGTCGTGTTCCTAGTCAAGCAATTAATTATTTTGACAAAGAAAGATTCCAAAGAGATATAGAAAGTATAATTAGACATTGATGACCAAGTCATCTAGACAAAGATGAAACTTGCATCTTTTTCATTGAGAAAAAAAAAAAAAGACTTCCATTTTCTACATCTCGAGACTACGCCCAATTATTCGGTAGAAAATATGACATTAGTTATAGGAGATAAAGCATATTCATTGTGCCCGTTCAACAAGATAAATTAGTTTGAGATACATATCAATGTTGTCATCAAGTCATCGCAATTCTTCGTTGATTCCATCTTTTTGACACTTTAGTTCAATACCTTAACGGGCTTCGTGAGTTCAAAAACGAGGGCTATATGCTGGTTTCTACATTTTACTTGGCGAAGATTGTGGAGAACATATTGTTTGGTGAGGAGATGGACAGAGAAAGGTATGAGAGGGTTCTAGACGCTTGTTCACTGAAGAAGTACCTGGAGATCCTCCCATTTGGTGATCAGACAGTCATCGGGGAAAGAGGAATCAATTTGAGTGGTGGACAAAAGCAGAGAATACAAAATGCACGCGCCTTGTACCAAGATGCCGATATCTATCTGTTTGATGATCCTTTTAGTGCTGTGGATGCTCACACAGGATCTCACCTCTTCAAGGTTAACCAAATTTCTTGTCCTTCAACATTAAAGCATTTGAAGGTATTAGTGCAGGCATTATTTCAGATAACTGAATGTACTTACTGTTAGGTCCGTTTTTCGGTCGGTGTTACAAGTGGTGTTGCAACACTGGTTGTGACGCTGATGACAGTAAAAGTATAGACATATTTTTTTTTCTTTTAATTCAGTTTCAGTGATTGTGAGTGCAATAAAATAACATAAAACATAAAGAACACACGAAAATGATATCGCAGTTCGGTACGCACACTTACTCTGCGGGGCCACGCCCAGACAATGAACAATCCACTAAGTTCAAAGGATTACAAGCACCAATCGGACTTATACACCCAAAGACTCCCTCCTTGACGTTGTCGCCGCCATGTCGAATCTCCTTAATAGCCTTGTCCAGCGAGCACCACTCGTCTTCAAAACTGCACGGTGAAATCCCTTCGGCTGGCAGTGCTCTTTCTCCTGAAAGCTTCTAATTCTTCTCCCGAAGGACGATCTTCAATCAACACATAAAGACTCACTCTCATATAGATTTTTTCTGAATATTTCTTCTATAAAAACTATGCCCTAAATGTCTCCTTTAATTTCTAAAAGCTCAAAGACATAAAAAACAATTTCTCTTCCTTTCAAGGCACACACCTTCATGTACATACATGCAATATATATATATATAATCATCGCACCAATCCAGATTTTTCTGTTTTCAACCCTGTGTCACCACACCACTACACGTTTTGCCATTGCACTCTAATTCAACTTGCCTCAAGTCCGGAAAATAATCAGCCATCAATACCAATCAGTCCACCCCTTGATTTTCTGCCAATTCATTCACCTAAAGTCCACCCCTTGATTTTTTTCAGCAATCAAATCCTTTGATTTTCAACCCATCAACATGACAACAAGACTTTTCTTAAGAGACTCACCTATTTGCTGTGCTAGCCAAGCTTACCACCAATTTGCAGCCAATTTACCAAAAATAATTTTCAAACAATTTGCCCAAAAATAAGCCAACACAAAATGCACTAACACTTATCAATAGTGTATTTTCTTTTAATAACAGGAATGCTCATTGGGCCTATTGAGTTCAAAAACCGTGATTTATGTCACTCATCAAGTTGAATTCTTACCCACTGCTGATTTGATACTGGTAAGAAAGTCATAGGTCTTTCTGTCTTGTCATCATATAAACTCCATTTTTCTGTGTTTTTGTTTTTATGTTTTATTTTTTTGATTATTTAAGATAATATCATCATCAACTATTAGGTCATGAAAGATGGAAGGATTACCCAAGCTGGAAAGTACGATGAAATTTTGAATTCTGGGACTGATTTTATGGAACTTGTTGGCACCCACAAGGAAGCATTATCCACGCTTAATTCTGTAGAATCTGGCTCAGCTGAAAAGACGTGTATTGATGAGAACGATGAAAAGTCATCGAGTACAAGTGGGGTTTTGAAGAAAGAAGAAAGTAAAACCGAGAGTGCAGCTGGACCAAAGGGACAGCTTGTTCAAGAAGAAGAAGGAGAGAAGGGTAGAGTCGGCTTTAGGGTGTACTGGAAATACATCACAACAGCATATGGGGAGCTCTTGTACCTGTTATCCAAATTGGGATCAACTATTGGATGGCCTGGGCAAGTCCTGTTTCGAAGGGTGAAGCGCCTGCTGTCAGTGGCACTACACTTATACTTGTATATGTTGCTTTGGCCATTGGGAGTTCATTTTGTGTCCTCTTGAGGGCTATGCTTCTCGTAACAGCTGGATATAACACAGCTACTTTACTCTTCAATAAAATGCATCAATGCATTTTCCGCGCTCCAATGTCGTTCTTTGATGCCACCCCAAGTGGAAGAATCCTAAATAGGGTAAATGAAAAAATTTCCGTAGCATAGTTCTTAATTGGATGTATATGTTTCATTAATCAGGATAACTATATTCTATGCAATAATTTCATTTTATATACCTTTCTTCATTTTCTTGCAGGCTTCTACTGACCAAAGTTCGGTGGATCAGACCATTTTCAGTCAAGTTGCTGCCGTTGCATTCTCGATGATCCAACTTATCGGAATTATTGCAGTGATGTCCCAAGTTGCATGGCAAGTCTTTATTGTATTCATTCCTGTCATTGCAACCTCTATATGGTATCAGGTATTGCTTTTGACCTTGTTAAAGTGCTACATTGAAACTGTCTATTGAAGGTTCTTTGGACTTAATTCTGAAATGTGACTGGAAAGTCCTTACCGTTTATAATTATGCAGCACGAGAACTATCACGGTTACATTTTCAGGAGCAACAACCATAAGGAGTTTTGATCACGCGTCGAGATTCCAGGACACAAACTTGAGATTGGCAGATGGATATTCCCGGCCTAAGTTCAGCATTGCAGGTGCAATGGAATGGCTATGCTTTCGCTTGGATGTGTTGTCTGTTATTACATTCGTCATTTCTTTGGTTTTCATGATCACTCTTCCAGAGGGAGTGATTGATCCAGGCAAGTTATTCCCATTCAAAAAATTTATAGTTTTTTGCAGGTGCAAAAAGAAAGAAAAAAAAAAAAAAATTCCCCCCTTTTAACTGAAGGCATTGCGGGATTAGCCGTCACATATGGACTTAATCTGAATATGCTAAAAGCTTGGTTTGTTTGGAATCTTTGCAATATGGAGAACAAAATAATATCAGTGGAAAGAATTCTTCAATACACCACTATCCCAAGTGAACCTCCTCTTGTAATAGAATCAAATCGGCCCGATCATTCTTGGCCATCACATGAAGAAGTCGGCATTCGTGATCTTCAGGTACTTGCTAGTTTCTAATTGATCTTCCACTTGCCTGACACGAAAAGATATTTTTAAATCTTATACAGAGCTCTTCTTGTGTATGATGGATAAATAATATATTTTTAGGTTCGATATGCCCCACACTTGCCACTTGTGTTGCGAGGTCTCACGTGCACTTTTCCGGGAGGAATGATGACCGGCATTGTAGGGAGAACAGGCAGTGGTAAATCAACTCTCATACAAACACTTTTCCGGATTTTTGACCCTGCTGCCGGTCAGATTGTGATAGATGGCATCGACATATCTTCGATTGGCCTGCACGATTTGAGATCAAGGTTGAGCATTATCCCTCAGGATCCGACCACGTTTGAAGGGACTGTGAGAAGCAACTTGGATCCGCTCGAAGAATACACAGATGAACAAATATGGGAGGTGGGTTTTTTTTTTTCCCTTCCAACTAATCTTCTATGTTATTTATTTATTTATCGTAAGAAGTAATCTTCTATGGTTGATTCTTACATGGTTTAGGCTTTGGATAAGTGCCAACTTGGAGATGAAGTTAGGAAGAAAGAAGGAAAGCTGGATTCTACAGGTTTGTTTACAGGGCAATTCCATAAGATTAAGATACAAGCTTATTTTCTAATCTACATATAAATTAATTGTTTCCTTTATGTTAATGCGGATTTTACAGTTACTGAGAATGGAGAGAATTGGAGTATGGGTCAGAGGCAACTTGTCTGCCTTGGCAGGGTGCTACTCAAGAAAAGCAAGGTTCTGGTGCTTGATGAAGCCACAGCATCCGTCGACACAGCTACCGACAATCTAATTCAGCAAACACTTCGACAACACTTTTCTGATTGCACGGTTATCACCATTGCTCATCGCATAACTTCCGTTCTTGACAGTGACATGGTTTTGCTTCTTAGTCACGGTTAGTATTCAACGGCCATATGACTTTATTCCACTTCTTAATTAAAAAATGAAGAATATAAATTTTTACAAATGCAGAATCATTTTAAAATTCATAACTGAGATAGATCTAATTTGAAATTAAAAAAATATATATATTAAACAGATGACATGAATTAAAAATAAAAAACCAAAAGTAGGTGCATCACAGAATAAGCAAAGGAGAATTAATAAAAGTGGAGAAATAGAAGAAGGGCAATATTATTGTAGAATACTCGGGTTGTCTCGTCAGAAATATGTATTCCGGGAATGTGAGATGGGAAGCAAACCCTCTGAAAATTAATCCAACATTATGTCTTCACAATGAGCAATTCTTAATGATCTCAGAGAAGTAGCTTTTGCAGATCCCAATGCTTGTGTTGTGCGATGAGTTTGCAGCAGTCCCGTAATGCAAGATCATAAGTGATGTTTATTTAAAGAGTCATGTCTAATTTAAGATCATAATTTATAGTTTTATTATAGTATTTTTCTCTCATAAAAAATTAAATTTCAAAAGTAACGTCGCCTTAAACTTGAGGGCAATCCTCCTTTGGGAAATGACTTAATTTCTGGGCAACCATCCATTTCCAAATAAGAAAGAGCTAGAAGAAGCCTGTGCATGTGTTCTGGCAATGACCTGAAATTCTAGCAATCGTATACGGACAAGGAATTGATCAGAAACTCGTGTTCAGTGCTCGTTCTTTCTGTAAAGGTAAGTGATTCCAAATTCTGATAACTTTCCAACATCGATATGAGTAGATAACAAAACCAGAGGATAGAAATTGCAAGTGCGTTGATACTTATATATATATATATATATATATATATATCTGTGTGTGTATATATATATGTATGTATCTATAACAAGAAATCATGTAACAAATCTGTTCTTATTTGTGCAAATGGTGGATTGAACTTAGAACCAGTATGAAGAAATTACATATTAATTATAAAATTTATCTTCGAACTATATGATTCTTTTAATATCTGCCTCCGACCTTTAAAACGTAAAATCTATACTCAAAGATGAAGCGTTAAGAAAAATGGTCCTTCCATAAGAAGTTTAGAAGAAAATAGAAATGTGATTGATTTGTGGTACTTGAATTTGGGGTATTTTTGTTATCTTCTCTTGTTTAAATTTTTATTTGACATTCACCCCATAAAAAATAAAAAGAAAAAAAAAATCTCCAGACAAGTCGTCCCTTGTGGCCTCTAGAGATGTAAAAAAGTCATGAGAATAATTTTAAAAGAAATTAATACTAATTAAATAAAAAATTAAAAAAATAATAAGATTTTTTTTAAAGTCGCTCTGGTTTTGTTAACCTCCTTTAAGTTTGAGTTTCAATTAATTTTTTCAATTAGATTTTTTAATATCTGATTGATTTTGAGCAGAAAGAATCTTGAGTTTTTTTTTTTTAAATAAAAAAAAATGGGTGGTTAGCTAGAATCAAATACTTAGAAAATACTACTACTTGTATGACACGTCATTCTGTCCAAAATTTTAATAGGATGAGCTCTTTGGTTTATGTTTTGTTTTTTGGGAGCACATTTTGAATATTATGAGTAAGTTGTTATATGGGTCATAGTTTGAGTGGAATTTTTGTTGTTTTTAAAAATTTTAAATTGTATTGAATGAAGGTTGGGAAGGATAATTATAGTATTTTTTTTTTTAAAAATCATTTGTTTCAGAAGGTATTTTGAGTTTGATTTTATACACATAAGTATTTTGGACATTTGCATAATAAGAAATTTGCATTTTCTTTCGCTAGTAAAGGTAAGTGATTCCAAATTCTAACAACTTTCCAACATCGATCAGAGTAGATGACAAAACCAGAGGGTAGAAATTGCAAGTGCCTTGATACTGATATATCTATAATAAGAAATCATGTGACAAAACGGTTCTTATTTGTGCAAATGGTGGATTGAACTTGGAACCAGTATGAAGAAATTTAGGCCCCGTTCATTTCACTGATTCGAGTTTAGAATTCGAGTTTTGCTACAGTAAAAAGCTCTCACAAACAATCACATCTAACTTTTTTGTTACGGTAAAAAGCTCTTACATAAAATCACATCTCAACTTGAATTAAAAACTCAAATTAGTGAACTAAACGGGCGTATTAACTATAAAAATTATCTTTGAACTATATGACCTTTTTAATATTTTACCTCCGACTTGCAAAACGTAGCGTTAAGAAAAATGGTCATTCCATACGTAGTTTAGAAGAAAATAGAAATGTGATTGATTTGTAGTACTTAAATTTGGGGTATTTTAGTTATCTTCTCTTGTGTAAATTTTTATTTGACATCCACCCCTAAAAAAAAAAAAAAAAAAAAAGAATCTCCAGACAAGTCTTCCCTTGTGGCCTCTAGAGATGTCAAAAAGTCATGAGAATAATTTTAAAAGAAATTCATGCTAATTAAATAAAAAATTAAAAAATACTAAGATTTTTCTTTTAAACTTGCTCTCTGACTGGTTTTGTTAACCTCCTTTAAGTTTGAGTTGTAATAAATTTTTTCAATTAGATGTTTTAATATCCAATTAATTTTGAGTAGAAAGAATCTTGAGTTTTTAAAAAAAAAAAATAAAAGATGGGTGGTTGGCTTGAACCAAATATTTAGAAAATACTACTACTTGTATGACACATGTCATTCAGTTTAAAATTTTAACAGGATGAGCTCTTTGGTTTATGTTTTGTTTTTTAGAGAGCACATTTTGAATATTATGGGTAAGGTGTTATAAGGGTCACTATTGGAGTGGAATTTTTTTTATTTTTTTTTTATTTTTAAAACTATCAAGTTGTAGTATTGAATGAAGGTTGGGAAGGGTAATTATAGTATTTTAAAGAAAGTCATTTGTTTTCGGAAGGTATTTTGAATTTAATATTATACACATAAGTGTTTTGGACATTTGCATTTTCTTTTCGCTAGTAAAAAAGTGTAGTTTTCATTCATTACTTTCTAAAAAATGGCATAACAAAATTATCAAAAAAAAAAAAAAAGTCATAACAAAGGAGAACTTTAATCTTCTTTGTTCTTTGCCTATATAATTGTAGGAGTTTAATCACGTCCTTGGATCTTATTAAAAGTGCCAAGACACGAATGAATAAATGTGAATATTTCTGGAAAATAATCTCGAAAATTACAAACAGATTTCCGTTGTGGCACACCAAATTCTCGTATTTTACTTAATTTCCCATTCCCTAAATGTGTAAGCCAAAAGTAAATCTAATGCAACATTCTAGTATACATAGTGGAACTAATATTCCAAAAGAGTTAATTATCTCTACATCATTGAATTCTAGCTCCTAATTTATTAGGATATACCCGTAATTTTTAATTTATTTTTCATTTAAGCCATTTAAGAAAAACCTTTTTTTAAGTGATTATACTAAAAATATGATTTACTTAGGTTAGAAATTGAAATTTTTTATTACATAATATCCCCTAGCCTAGTCCAAAACCTACCAATATTCAATATTGAATTAATTTGTTTGGTAGATAAATTCTCTACACAATTAAAACAAACACTCACATTTAATGCAAAGCTATGCAAAGAGTTACATCATGTATCAACAAAATTGTGATACATAAAAATAGGATTTTTATGCCACTTGTGTTTTCATTCTTCCAAGAAAAAGAAACAAAATTCTAAACCATCCTTTTTTTTTACTCTTTATTACAACCATGCCATTGGATGAAGCCATTTAATTTAAAAGCAAGAAGTTATGGTAGTGCCGTTTAATTAGTTTCGTCTCTTTTTAATAAAAAAAATTGTTATTCTTTCACAAGTATTTTTTTTAAGGGTTTTTACATGTAATATGTAAAGCACTAGACCACTGTGTAAATGTCTTTTATTTTGAAAATTCTAATTATTTTTTGTGTAAATGTCTTTTATTTTGAAAAATCTAATTATTTAAATGATTAATTCATAAAAAGATCTATCTATTTATATTTATTCAACTTGTTTGTTAAAAAAAAAAAAATTGTTTGTTTTAACTCTCTAGTGTTGCTGTACAACAATGCCCATTGGCAGTGATCTTATTCATTTTTTTATGCACAATTACTTTGTTTACGTATTTATTTATTTTTTGTATAACGACTTTATTTTTGGTTTCCTATAAAAGTTTAATATTTTAACATAACCATTTAAGAGTAAAAAAAAAAAAAAAAAAAAAAAAAAAAAAAAAAAAAAAAAAAAAAAAATCAGAGAGAGAATAAAAAATACGCAGGATATTATTATAAATTTACATTGCTTCATGTTTTTTAATTAAAAAACTTCATGGCATGGTTGTAATAGAAGTTAGAGAGTGTTAATTAGAGTGATCTTAGCATTTTTCTATCCGAGGATGTATGTGATTGTACTGCTCCAATTACATAGGCAAGGAATCAGGAAGACCAATGTTCTCCTTTGTTAAGCCCTTTTTTAGAAAGCACAGAATGAAGATTACACTTTTTTACTAGCGAAAGAAAATGAAAATTTCTTATTATGCAAATGTCTAAAATTTTTGTGTGTAAACAATCAGACTCAAAATACATCCTGAAACAAATGGATTTTTTTTTTTAAAAAAAAACACCAAAAAAAAACCCTAAAAAAAAAGGGTTTTTTTTTTTTTTTTTTTTTTTTTTTTGGTATGATTACTCTTCTCAATCTTTATTAAATACAACTTAAAGCATTATTGTGAAAGAATCAAAAGTGGATTTTATTATGCCAAAGTCACGAATGAACAAACATGAAGGTTTCTAGAAAATAATCTCGAAAAATACAGAGAGAGAACAAAATTCATTTCCCCTTAAATGAATAAATAAACAAATCCTAAAAAAGATTAGTAATTTCATCACTCCCTCACCCTCCACTATCTTCGTTTCCTCTAAAGATTATCTTGTGCGACAAGAGAGCTACGTTTTGGTACATCAAATTCTCATCTTTTACTGAATTTCCTGTTCTTCAAATATGCAAGCCAAAGGTAAATCTAATGAAGTAGTGAAAACAATATTCCAAACGGGTTAATGGTAAGCAAATTTTTTTTTTTTGTTGGGATCATTTCATATCTTCGAATTTTTTAAAAACTGGCATTAGTTGTGGAATTTCAATCCAGAGCATAAAAATAACATTCACAGAATTATTTTTCTCAATTGGAAAAAAAATTAATGAGGGATGAAAAATAAATTTCCTCATTTCATTCTTTTTGGTACCATTATTTTATATTCTGTACGCAACAGATAATAACTCTACACGAAACAAAAACTATCAATCTAGTCAGTTAAATAAACAGCATGGGACCGAACAATCAAAATCACGAGTTTTGTCATTTGATTTTGGTTACGCTAATCAGTTTAAATCTTGGACCACCTGATTGCTAACACTTGAAAATGTAGCAGACGAAGAATAAAATTTCTAACCTAAGGAATATATTACATTAATAATTTTCGTAATAGAGTTATGTTAAACACAATAGACACGTTATTTGTCTCACCAAGAAGACTTTGACTTTTATTCCTTTTTCCTTTTATCTGTTTCCTTCCATGACTACTCATGAAAAAGAATAATTAGTGGTTAGAAATTGTTGATTTGCTATTACAAAAATTTTCCATCGGATAAGTTACAATCAACAAGATAAGCTTTGAAATTTAGTAGTTGATAGTACGTAAGTGGAAAAGTCTTCATTCTCGTATATGTTATATATTGATGGCATATTTAAACACTAATATTCATAAAAATAATATTATTGCGCAATTTGTTGTGAAATTATGGATCCAGTTATGTAAATCCATTGATAGACAAATAATATTTAGCTTGCTAAGTATCACCAAACTTAGTTACCAAATTTTATATATGTGCTCATTGTGTTCCTCCTCTTGCAGTGCAATTATATGATCTTTGCTCATACCAAACTTCTGCTACATGTATATGAACAGATTAGAGCTGTTGACTATAGAATTTCACGGACAAGTAGAATTCGTGACTACAAGAAATAGTTAATAAATGTGTTAATTATCCTTTGGTTACTCTTTAAAACTTTTTGGATCTCGTAATCTATGTGCAATCTTTCCCTTTAATTTCACTTTTGAATAAGAGATTAAAGTTTCTCCAATATGAATCCCCCCAAAATCTAAAATTCATGTTAATCTTTGCACATGATTACTTCGATGTCCACTTGTGCGTGGACACTGTGATAACGAACCACGTGATTGCCGTAAGAATTCCTCTCAACTAGGGCCACTCAATTTCTATACATACCAAACACTTTTAGATCTTTCTAACAGAGAAAATAAAGGTGAAATATAATGACAAGCTGTAAAAACTGATATTTTGTTTCACCAAAAAATCTGACCGTTTTTTCACTTCAATGAGTGATTCATGAAAAGTAAAAAGATTGTTTTACCAATGCATATTATGTGGACTATTTGCTAATCTCAAAATTCTTGCCCCCTAATTTTTAATTTTTTTTAGATTTTATGTTTTTTTTTTTTGTATAATTTATAGAAAAGAATTTTAAACTTTATCAATTTTTAGTTATTGAAATCGCAAACTACTAAGGTAATTTCTAACCTAAGGAATAAGTTACGTTAATGATTTTCGTAGTAGAGTTATTTTAAACACAATAGACACATTATTTGTCTCATTAGAAAAACTGTGACTTTTATTCCCTTTTCCTTTTATCTGTTTCCTTGCATGACTACTCAAGAAAAGGAACAATTAGTGGTTAGAAATTGTTGATTTTCTATTACAAAATTTTTCCATCGGATAAGTTACAATCAACACGATAAGCTTTGAAATTTAGTAGTTGATGGTATATATACGTAAGTGGAAAAGTCTTCATTCTCGTATATGTCACATATTGATGGCACATTTAATCACTAATATTCATAAAACAATATTATTGCGCAATTTGTTGTGAAATTATGGATCCAGTTATGTAAATTCATTGATAGACATATAAGATATTTAGCTTGCTAAGTATAACTAACTTAGTTCTCAAATTTTATGTGCTCATTGTGTTCCTCTTCTATTGTTGTGCAATAGCTCTACCTTCATCTTCTCCTTCTGCACCCCTATTTTCCTAGAGTCTTCATAGTATTGACATGATAAGACCTCTAAAATCGTATTAAAAATGTTCAACCAGATGATAAGTCATGAATTATGGGATGTAAAACTATTTTAAATTGACCCGAACAAGAAAATATGTTGCGGATCAACACAATAGTTCAAAAGGAGAAATTTAAAAGTATGACACAGCAGAAAGCTAGAAATCATGGCTTTATGGAAAAAAAAAAAACACCAAAATAGAATAGAAAACAACTATAATTGTAATATCTCCATATTAAATCCTCATTACAATAACTAATAAGGGTATTTATAACTCACTCACAATACGACCACAAAATAACCACTAAGATTGTATGACACACTAAACAAATAACAAGACGCAAACTTAAATTGACAAGCTAAGACAAATGTCAAAGCAAACTGCAATATATATATATATATATATATATATATTCATGTGATTAAATCTTGCTACACAGAGTACAATTGAGATGATGATATTGGACAAAGTGTTGATCAAACAAACAGGAGACCTACAAAGACAATTTTTGCTGATTGATTCATTGATTGCTTTTTTAGTTAAATCATATGAACAAATTCATCAGTTGTCACTCTTGAAAGAAGTTTCTTGCGAAATTCCACCATAGAGAGCGATCACTGGATGTCTTGCTGTAAGAAGACCTCAAAATTGGTTTTGCTTTGAGAGCAACAATTTCCAAAGATTATAAGGTTTATAGACTTGCAATTAGCTCCAGAAAATGATATTATTTTTCATGACTGAAAAGACTTTGACTCTTTTTCCCTTGCATGTGATACTTATCCGTAAAAATATTTTTGAAAGTTTCATATTTTTTTGTTTTGCCCTTGAGAATATTTCTTCTTTCTTATCTTCAACACGGCACCTTAGTAGACAAGTTACTAAACACTGCTGCAAAATCAGTAACACCGTTAAATTGTTGTCGTTTGCGATGTCTATAGTCGTTCTCTAGAATTATCGCACTGTGGTCATAAAATCAACCACAATTGCATCCTCTTTACTATTTCACGCCCAGCTTTGTTTTGTAATTTTTGTTTTATTCAACAAGATATAAAACAAAAATTATAACTTTTGCCCCAAAAATTTTGAAAAAATAAAATTTGATCCCCATTTTTAAACTTTTTGTAGTAATTAGGCTCCTATCCGAATAACACAAACCAAACTATGACTAGTTCTAAATAGAGTAGTCCAGAAACTAATAAAAAAAATTAAAAAATTACACATCTTTCAGCTAGATTATTCGTCTATGTCTCACATAATTATTCACTATCTATCATTTAATAATACATGATTCATATATAATATCTTCTATGTAAGGAAAAGACTTCATATAATGCTACACTTTTTCTCTTCTTTTTTAAATAAATAATTATTCTTCGTTCTATTGACAATAGTTAGCTAATTTTATCACGTATAGAGCGTGGTCCAACAAAGTTAATATATTCCAATGGATTTAATTAACATTTGGAAAAAGTGAAGCACCTTTTTAATTTTTATACTTCAATTTGGTCGTTTGATGTCTCCTTTTAGAAGTACTAATTACAAAATGAAATTAACTAGTTGTGAAATTTCTATACGGAACATAAATAACATCCACTAATCCATTTTAATTTATCTTCTCTTGATTATTCAATCCGGATTCGGTCAAGTAAGCCATGGACCACCTGATTAGAGCAAATGTAGCTCTCCATTGCATAGGAAGTGGGCAAATTCAGACGAAGAAAAAAAAATCTAGCCCATAGAATAAGTTGCACTGATTTCTAGTAGTACAAGTTATAAACACAGTAGACACGAACCTTTTGTCTCACTAGAAAGACTTTGACTTGTATTCATTTTATATATATATGTTAAAGAAAAGTAACACTAAAAACATTTAGTTATCTAAAGACTATATTACTTCTCTCTAATGTTGATTTTACGTTTAATAATTGTCATGTTATGTTTTTATAACTACATGTTACGTTAAAGAGACGGTACCTCTGGAAGGACTGAAAAAAAGCCTATATATATAATACTCGTCAAAAAGAAGAATTGGCGGCTCGAAATTGTTGATTTTTTATGGCCAAATTTTCCATATTTTCTTATGGAAAATTTTTGATTTGTTATTACAAATTTATCCATGTTACGTGCCTGATGAGTTAGGAGATAATCAAGTTATCTTTGGAAATTTAGTACATATAATGGCATACGTTAGGGAAAAAGATATTAATGACGAAGAATGCATTTTTGTTATGCTACTAATACTTGTACTTACAAAGAAAGAATTACGAGACCTAAAATAGAAATATATATATATATTTTTTGATGAAAGTACATTATATTTGAAGTTAACACCATTAAATATAAGAAATAAAGAGTCAGCCAATTTGATCAATTACTTTTCAGACTTACTGAGCAGAGATAGATATGTGTTATGTTGTAGCATATAGTTTTGTATCTCGGTTGGTGCTTCTCTTCTTTATCATAAGATTCGGTGATCACTAATGAGTAATGAATTATAATCATCTATATTAACATTTATTATTTATTAATTAAACAAAAACTTATTTCAACAACGAGATCTATTATCATTTTGTTTTCATATCCCCTAAAATTTTAAATGAGTGCTAATACTCCTAATTTATGGCCGACCATACAATTTGTTATATAAATCTGCAAATGGAGCTTTCCAGACATACCCACGTCTACGTGCAAGATGAACCCCGTTAAATTGTGATCTTCTTTGTTTCCCATTTGAGGAAGATGGATGGATGGATGGATCATTGTTCGAGTGGGCTTATGATTGTCTGCTTCATTCAAGGAGAGGGGAGAATAGATTGTTAAGAATGTGTAAACAAAGTCCCACATTGGCAGATCTGGAATTAATAATAATGGGTTTAAAAGGGTTTCGTCTACTCGTCTTAATAGGTTAACCTTTAAGATGGAACTGAGAGATCCTAATAAAGTGCAATGTCCCCAACAATAAAATATGAGAGACTTATCAACCAAGACACGACATATGTCACGCTAACTGTAATGTCTAATACTCCTAATTTATGGCCGACCATACAATTTGTTATATAAATCTGCAAATGGAGCTTTCCAGACATACCCACGTCTACGTGCAAGATGAACCCCGTTAAATTGTGATCTTCTTTGTTTCCCATTTGAGGAAGATGGATGGATGGATGGATCATTGTTCGAGTGGGCTTATGATTGTCTGCTTCATTCAAGGAGAGGGGAGAATAGATTGTTAAGAATGTGTAAACAAAGTCCCACATTGGCAGATCTGGAATTAATAATAATGGGTTTAAAAGGGCTTCGTCTACTCGTCTTAATAGGTTAACCTTTAAAATGAAACTGAGAGATCCTAATAAAGTGCATTGTCCCCAACAATAAAATATGAGAGACTTATCAACCAAGACACGACATATGTCACGCTAACTGTAATGTTAAACTGTAATGCACACAATTTTATGGTAAAAACTCTTAACTTGCCTTAGTTAATTCAATCAAATGGGGTAATTAAAGTTAATGAAAATATCAAAAATAGAGATAAGCAGTTTCTAGCAAGAGGTAAGAATATTTATTGTGGGCTCTAAAAAAAATATAAGTTTAATTCTTCTAATTATAAGAATAGATACAAGTAAAGTTAGAGAAAACAAAGTGTTTCTTCTTTTTTTTTCTTTTATTCTCCATTAATCTATAAAAATCATATTCCTGAAAAAGTGATTGGAGATGATGATATGATTTCCAAAAAATTTATATTATCAAGTTTAATTGAATATAAGAATCTTTCATAGATTTTCAAGAATAATACATTACTTCATACCAAACAAATACCCTCTTAAAAGACATTCTCAATTCCAACACTGATTTTTATAGAATTTGTGGGTTGGGGAAGCAATATTGTTAACGATGATGAGAAAGATGAAAACTCAACAAGTAGAAGTGGAACTACTAAAAAAATTAATGGCAAAACAAAGATGATCAAGATGGAAAAAAAATAGAGGATGTTGTTGGACTGAAGCGGCAACTTGTACACATTTATTTATTCATTTATTTTCCCCCGACAATATATAATACTAGCAAATGAAGTAGAACTAGGCCCCGTTCTCATTTCGCTGATTCGAGTTTAGAATTCGAGTTTTACTACAGTAAAAAGCTCTCACAAATAATTACATCTAACTTTTTTGCTACAGTAAAAAGCTCTCACATAAAATCACATCTTAACTCGAATCAGCGAACTAAACGGGCCCCTAATTTCAGCAGAAAAAAAAAACAAAAAGACAAAATATTGACCACGCTTTTTTTTTTAATATATAATATGTCCGATAATCAGGACGTATTAAGATCCAGATACTACTATTGTGACAGCTAGCATGTTTTTGAAAATTTGTGTTGAAAGGTCTCCATCGATGAAAATTTGTCCCACAACACTAGTTGGCCAATGAGTACTTGTCCTTACAAGCTGGCTATAAATATGAGTACTTGTCCTTACAAGAGTTCATGACACATTTGATAAATTAAAAGTTTCTCAGGAAATCATGGTATTCTTTCAGTTGTTGAGTCTCCTTCTCTTCTTCCTTCCTTCTCCATCAACCTCTTTACCTGCTCTGCCTTCTCCCTTTGCTCGTCCTTTGCCACTGTGTCATCCCCATGAAAGCACTGCTTTGCTCCAGTTCAAGAACTCCTTTTCCATAATCAATCATAGTTATTATTTTTCTTATTGTGCTGAGTACAATGGAATTGCTAATCCTAATAGTACAATGTCTTGGAATATGAGCAGGGATTGCTGCAGATGGAGTGGAGTCACATGTGATGAAGTCACAGGTCATGTCATTAGGCTTGAACTTGGATGCAGCGGGCTTCAAGGCATTATCAACTCCAACAACAGTTTGTTCCTTCTCACTCATCTTCAAACTCTTATTCTTTCCCATAATTCTCTCCATGGTTCTGAAATCTCACCCCAATTTGGTAGGTTTGTCTATTTGACTCACATCGACCTTTCTTACTCTTATTTCAGTGGCCAAGTCCCTCTAGAACTCTCTTACTTGTCTCGTTTGATTACACTTACACTTGGTAAATATAACAATTTGATTCTAGGGAACTTTGGTTTGAAACGAATTGTTGCAAACTTAACAAGTTTGAGAGAGTTGTCGTTGAGTTCTGTCAATATGTCTTCTGTCTCTCGTAATTCCTTCATGAATTTGTCGGACTCACTGATATCTCTTGATCTTAGTGATACTGAAATGAAAGGAGAATTTCCAGAAAATATTTTTCTCCTGCCAAACCTTGAAGAGCTCATACTATCGTACAATTATAATCTCACTGGTTTATTTCCTAGATATAATTGGACCACCCCGCTTAGAAATTTGAGCCTTTCTTCCACCAAAATCCTAATAGATTTACCATATCTTACCAGCAGTTTAAAATATTTGAATCATTTGGATGTTAGCAACTGCACTTTCAGTGGATCGTTTCCTGCATTAATGCGTGGGAACATAACTCAAATCACTTCCTTAGATCTCTCTTCTAACAGTTTTGGTGGTGAAATCCCATGGGATTCTCTCAATCTGGAGAAGCTGAATTTTTTAGATCTTTCATACAATAATTTTGAAGGCCAACTCCCTCAAATTTGTAGTAATTCTACAAGAAAAACATTTCTTTGCGACTCTTCAGAAAGTGATAAGTTAGTGGGCCCTCTTCCTTTGAATTTGAAATCCTTGGACTTATATGGTAACTTACTTAATGGGACAATACCTTCCTGGCTATATTCCCTTCTGTCTTTACAAGATTTATATCTAAGTTACAACCAATTCACTGGCCGAATTGGATCAACTTTTCAGCAAGTGAACCTTCGTAGCTTAGATGTTTCATCAAATAACTTGAGTGGTATCATTCACTTAGAACAGTTCTCAAGGCTAAAAAAACTTGAAAGCCTTTCTCTTTCTTTTAATAGCCTATCAGTGGATTCTATCAACTCCACCACATACGTTTTGCCCAATACCCTTTGGAGATTGGAATTGTCTTCATGCAATATCACTGGGTTCCCATACTCTTTAAGAAGCTTGGAAAATTTAGAATTCTTGGACCTTTCCAACAACAGAATTGATGGGAGTGTTCCCCAATGGTTGTGGAACGTTGGGAGGGATTCATTGTGGTATCTGAATATTTCTCACAACCTCTTAACTCAAATCGGGAAAATTCCATGGAAAAATCTACTGCTTATTGACCTTAGCTCCAACAGGCTTCAAGCTGGTCATCTTCCAATTCCACCACCTTCAACTTATCTATTTTCAATCTCAAACAATCAATTGGTTGGAGAGATATCTTCTTTCTTTTGCAACCTTACTGGGATTGGAGTCCTTGATTTGTCAAACAACAGCTTGCGTGGGAACATCCCACCATGCTTTGGAAATTTTAGCGTAATCTCTGTTTTAGATTTGCGAATGAATAAGTTTCGTGGAATGATTCCACCAACATTTGCAAAAGGAAACAGCTTGAGGAATCTCAACCTCAATGGAAATCAGTTGGAAGGGCCGTTGCCTCAATCTTTAGTCAATTGTGAAGGGCTGGAAATTTTGGATGTTGGGAACAACAAGCTGAACGGGTCCTTTCCCCATTGGTTGGAATCTCTTCCAGAGCTTCAAGTTCTTATATTGAGATCTAACAGACTTTCTGGTCCTCTAAGTAATCCCAAGGTGAGATTTCCCTTTCAAAAGTTGAGAATCATGGACATCTCAAACAATGATTTCACTGGTACTTTGCCAACAAAATATTTTGAGAATTTCGTAGCCATGATTGATGCTCATTCAGATCGCTTAGAATACATGGGAGATGGAGTTGTTGGTTGGTCCTATTATTCAGTGACAGTGGTTATAAAAGGATTCGACACTGAGCTCGTGAAAATACAAAAACTGTTCATAACCATTGATTTCTCAAGTAATAGCTTCACAGGAGAGATTCCAACAGTGATCGGGAAGCTTAATTCACTCAAAGGCCTCAATTTTTCTCACAACAAGCTATCCGGTCTTATCCCACCATTCGTGGGAAACTTGAGCAACCTTGAATGGTTAGACCTCTCATCAAACGAGCTTTCTGGAAACATCCCATTGCAACTAGCTGTGGATTTGTATCAACTTCAAATATTAAATCTTTCCGACAACAAATTAGAGGGACCAATACCTCGTGGAAGGCAATTTGATACGTTCAGCAATGATTCATACAGCGGAAATGTTGGATTATGTGGATTTCCTCTGTCTAAATCATGCAGCAATGATGGTGCACAACACGATAAGGGTGGTGATGATGATGGAGATCACAACAATGGAATGATTGATTGGAAGGTGGTGATGATGGGATATGGAAGCGGAGTGGTGATCGGAATATCTGTCGGACACATGGTCATTTTCAGCAGAAGCTTCAATTATTGGTTTCACAAAAGATTTAGAGGGGGACGACGTCGCAAAACCAGTGCTCGCTTAAGACGGAGGAGAAGATCAAACTAGCAAGCAAAGGAAAACACAGTCGGACCATGAGAAGTAAAGTAAGTTTGTATTGAACGTTTGCTGTTATGAATTCTTGTTTGCTTTTATGAACCAAACTTTATCAGCTACGTAATTTTTTTTTTTGGTTGCATTTTTGGGTTTTGATGTTGTTCAGGAGGATGCATGAAGCGTTGTAATTCAAATTGGCGTACTATCTTCTTTCATATATATCTTTATATGAATAATTTATTTTCTTTTGTTTCCTTTTTACTAGCTAGTATATTTCAAAAATTGTAATCGTAAGTGAGGATTCGGTCATATCTAAATGTTTTGGAGCTTGTATTTTACGTACTTGTTCAATGTAATTGTCAATTATGCTTTTGTTTAAGTTGTAACATACATCTAATTATGCGGAGGAAATTTATAGCGTGAATTCCCCAATAATGGAATCAATTGGAACCGCCAATTTCGTACTCAATTAGTAGTTAAAACTCTTTTTCAAACATATTTATTACCCACACATTTTTTTAAAAAGGTCCAGGTAAAAGAAAATTTCACCCACACATTTTTGTGTGCGGATAAAAAATATGAAGGTAAAACAATATGCCTCGTGGAATAATTTTGCCACATCAGAATTGATAAACGTGAAACTTTGTTCTGTCCATGAAATTTTTGGGTGCTATTTATTACCCACACATTTTTGTGTCCATGAAATTTCACCCACACTTGCAAACACTTGTATTACCCAATACCCACACACTTAAAAAACAATGTGTTGGTAAAAGAATGATTTGCAATGTGTGGGTACAAAATGTGTAGGTAATCCTTCGGTTTCTTGTAGTAGCTAGTTGTTCGCCAAAAACTCTATGCATAAAATGACTCCACGCAAGCGCACGCAATCGAACAAGTAATATAGTAATGAGTAAAGTATCGTCTCCACAGGGACTGAGTTAATGATGAATTCTATTACAAAAGTCAGTTTTATCAATATGATTGAGAATAGTTTGGATGCCAAATTGATATTAATTAAAGTTAAATGTGACATTTTATGAGAACTTTTTACTGTAGCAGAAAAAGTTAGATGTGACATTTTATGAGAATTTTTTACTGTAAAAATCTAAAATTAAAAACTCAAATCTATGAAATAAACGAGACATACGAAATCATGGGTCCCTTTTATATTCATAAAAGAATATGTTTAATAAAATTCTCTCACCAAAAAAAAAAAAAAACAATAAATTTGACACGTAACTAAGATTCAACCTGCAAGACATGGTCCGAAAAAAAAAAGGACCTGAAATTCAAATCCGTACAAAAATATTAGACTATTAGCGTCAAACATGATAAAAGTAAAGAGTAGAATCCAACCCGCGTAACAGTCTTCAATAATTAACACACGCTTTGCTTCTTCTGCTCTTTCTCTCTCTCTCTCTCTCTCTATATAGTCCCTACATTCATCTTTCTTCTTCCCAAAAATCTCCGAGTCTTCTTTTGCCCACCAAAAAGCCTTTCTCAAGCATTTCTTCAGTCATCTGGTGGGGGAATTTAGACCAACTGACCACGGCCATGTCTACGATGATGACCAACCATTTTCCAACGACAAATGGTGCCGTTTCGAGCCAACGACGTCGTTTTTCAATACGCGCTGCCCACCAAGAAGCCGCCGTCATCAGCCACTGCCCACAAACAAAAAAACCGCCATTAACGAACACGGCGACTCGCTTGGCCGAATCGCTCTCCAATCTCCTTCACCTCCACATCGAAACTCCTTCGAAACAAAATCTTCACGACTATTTCTCGACTTCTAACTCCAATTTTTACGATGTCGAAGAGAAACATTCGACTCCGACGACTTCTCCGAAGGAAGTGATCGCCGAAAAATGGCGGGAAATCCACGGATCCAACGGCTGGGAGAATCTTCTCGACCCGCTTCATCCTTGGCTAAGGCGAGAGATCGTCAAGTACGGTGAATTCGCGCAAGCGACTTACGACGCTTTTGATTTCGATTCGTTTTCGGAGTACTGTGGGAGTTGCAGGTACAATGCGCACAAACTGTTCGAAAAAATGGGTCTGGGAAAAAACGGCTATAATGTCAGCAAGTACATTTACGCCATGTCACATATAGATTTTCCCAACTGGCTGGAGAGATCCCATTTGGTGGATTCCTGGAGCAAACACTCCAATTGGATGGGATACGTAGCAGTGAGCGGCGACGAGGAAACGCGGAGAATCGGGCGGAGAGACATTGTCGTGGCGTGGCGGGGAACTGTGGCTCCGTCAGAGTGGTACGAGGATCTTCAAAGGGAGTTGGAGCCAATTGGGAATCACGACGCCAAAGTTGAACATGGGTTCTTGAGCATTTACACGTCGAAAAGCGAGATTACGAGATATAACAAGTCGAGTGCCTCGGAACAAGTCATGAAGGAAGTAAAGAGGCTTGTGGAGATGTATAGGGCAAAGGGTGAAGAAGTTAGCCTCACAATCACGGGCCATAGCCTCGGTGGGGCGCTCGCTTTGCTCAACGCTTATGAGGCTGCGCATGCGATTCCCGGGCTGCCCATCAGCGTTATCTCCTTTGGCGCCCCAAGAGTTGGGAACACCGCCTTCAGAGACAAGCTTCACCAAATGGGTGTGAGGACATTGAGAGTTGTTGTCAAGCAAGACATGGTCCCGCGAATGCCGGGGCTAGTTTTAAACGAGAGCTTGCAGAAGTTCGATGAGATCACGGGAACATTGGAATGGATTTACACCCATGTTGGGGCTGAGCTGAAACTTGACGTCCGGTCGTCATCTTATTTGAAGCGCGGATTCAATTTGATTGGGTTTCATAGCTTGGAGACTTACCTGCATCTTGTGGATGGTTTTTTAAGCACAAGGGCCACATTTAGGAACAATGCAAGGAGGGATGTTGCTTTAGTGAACAAGGCATGTGATATGTTGGTGGATGAGCTTAGAATTCCACAGTGTTGGTACCAATTAGCCCATAAGGGGTTGGTTTGTAATGCTCATGGGAGATGGGTTAAACCCAAGAGAGAGATTGAGGACATTCCTTCACCTGTTAGAGAGGCACAACAAGCCCATTCCCTTGCTGTGTCTTTGCAATCAGATAACAATGTATTTCAACCTGTACTTAGTGCTTGAAACATACACAAATATATAATTTGAGAAAAGAACTTAAATCCGTTGATAATTCGCTCTCCAATCCTTTACACATTTATTTGCCGGATTAACTTTACGCATCATGAAACAAAAAACAAAAAAAAACAGTTAAATGATGTATCATCAAATAACCAAATACTAATTCGCGGTAAAAAAAAACTGAGAAGAAAACAACAATTTCAATTTTACAGAATTTGCAAAATTTTGATATATACATGTGTGTGTGTGTGTGTGTGTGTGTGTGTGTGTTTGTATGTGATTTGAAAACAGAATGTGTGTGTGTTTGTGTGTGATTTGAAAACAGAAGAAAACTTTTCCATCTGATTGCACAAAGACGTGGTCAATTTTCTACAATGATCTAGTTCGTTTATAACATTTGTAGTTCTAAACGAACACGTATTTAAATTGAGGTTCAAACTTCACAAAATCTCACATCAAATTTAAACTCAAAAGGTTCAATATAAACTCCCTGCTAAAAGAAACTTAAATGCTAAAATGGTCACTTTATTAATTGCAATCCGGCATTTTTTGCAATAGTTTTGCCCTCTGTGGCAAAAGTCGATCCACGGCGTGTTTCACTGGCAGGCTGCATAATTATCCCTGTAGCTATCAGTACTTACAAAATGTGTGTGCCTGTGTTTCTCCTACTCATTTTCCTTGCGGTCTTTTTGCTTTCTTATTTTCTCTTTACATGTGACTGTGATACATTGCCTACCATTAATGAATTTACGCAGTTTCTAATTTTCATTGTAGTATAGATCAATCACTAGATTTCCATCAGTCATCTGATTTGCTTCGTCATTAATTGCAGAAACAGGGCACCACTGCTACAGCTTCCATTAACGTGTCCAACCTTATAACAAAAGTGACAATGCAATACAAAACGAAAATGAAGTTGTACATGAACATTTGCCCAAAAGTCAAGAGACGAACTGCCACTAAATCTTGAGAATTTATGAGAGACTTGGATTCAAAAATCTTTTATTTTTTTAGAATCTTGGGTTATGAAATGTCATATCAAGGATTTAAATACTTTTTACCTTTTGTAAAATAAACACGGGTTTAAACTTGAATTTAAGTTCAAACTCTTTGAACCTTCAAACTAAACGTCACTGTTTGCCAAAAACTCTATGCATAAAATGACTCCACGCAAGCGCACGCAATCGAACAAGTAATATAGTAATGAGTAAAGTATCGTCTCCACAGGGACTGAGTTAATGAGGAATTCTATTACAAAAACCAGTTTTATCAATATGATTGAGAATAGTTTGAATGCCAAATTGATATTAATTAAGTGAAAAGAATGTATAAGACCAAAGACTGTAATTTAAATGCAGACAAGAGGTAAAAGTCAACAAGATCTGAGCTTAGAGCTGTGATTTAATGATGGATGAAGGCTAGGATTACTGATTTCCCCTCGGTTGCAACTCTGACCACGATTTGCTATACGATTGCTTTAGCAAAGTTCGTCAACCTAACCTAAAATTCTACATAATCATCTTCCGACAGATTTATGCTTGTAATTCCTTAAACCAAACCAACATATTCCTATGTGTTTTAGTTTACAAACCTGACGTTAACATCAATTTTAATGGGTTGTACAAGATAATAGTATATTCCTATACTATCTCTTACATTATCCAAGCTAGATCTAACTCAACCAACCTTTCCAGAATTAGCTTAAGTTTGTGTTTTCTTACTAAATGATGGCCTGTCACTTAATAGAAAGTAAACAATAAATATGCTTGAATAAACCAGATGAAAATTACATTATCAATCAAAATAGCAAATAGATCTTCATTGCAACTTTGGTTCCATCAATAATCCTAGCTAAGGAATTTAGCTCATGTTTAGTTCAACAAAATCAGAATTAATAACAAATAACAGATCCATAAGGTCTCGGAAAGTAAATACAGAGAGAATGAGAAAACAGCTAAGCTAGAATTTGAGGTCAAAAACCCCTGTATATCCGTGCTGTACTCTTCTTTTCTCCAGCTCCAGCGTCCAAAATCCCCTGTACTCTCTTCTGTCTCCGTTTCCAGATAAGGTCTCGGAAAGTAAATACAGAGAGAATGAGAAAACAGCTAAGCTAGAATTTGAGGTCAAAAACCCCTGTATATCCGTGCTGTACTCTTCTTTTCTCCAGCTCCAGCGTCCAAAATCCCCTGTACTCTCTTCTGTCTCCGTTTCCAGCTCGTACAAGAATTCTGTGCGCCTCCCCTGATTTTTCTCCTCCTTTCTGGCCTCTTGTACTATACTCTTCTTTTCCTTTATATACTCGGGCATGTTGAGGTGCCCTAGTGACAAGTGTAAGCATGAGAGTCATGATGGATGATCCCCCCTCCTGGTGCTCTTACAGCTGTCCCGTTAGTGCTTGGACCACTACCAGCGCTAAAAGACAAACTGCGCCAGCTTGCTAATTTTTGGCTGCTCCTGCTTTTGCTGCGACTTTGCTGCAGCAATGCTATGGCATTGGGGGCATTTCAGCATTTGTGTTTTCCTCCGTGCTTTTCTCACCGAAAGCCTACGTCAGCACCTCCTGAGGAAATCATGCACTAAGTTCCCAGGGTCAATGCAATGAGTTGAATTGAGGAATAACTTCAAAATATAGCAAGATTTCCCATAAATAACAACTTTCTGCCACACGGAAAAAGATTAATAAATGCTATTCAAAATACTAACACAAAGGCATTTTACCCGGAGAATATAAACAAATATTAAGCCTAAAAGTATGCTAAATAACTCTATTTCTGTGAGTTATCACTAGTATATTTGGAAAATTGTAATCGTTATTGGGGATTCCGTAATATTGGAAGAGCCAATTTCATACTAAAATAGTTGTTTATATATATATATATATATATATATATCGTCAGATTGAAGACTCGCAGCAAAATAAACAGCCTTTGTCACCAGATCTAAAAGAAAAATAATATATACATTTACCTTTATTTAAATACGCTGAAAACTATTTGTACAAGTTATAAATCAATACGTCGGGCACAAGGCGGGAAAATTGGGTGGGACCCAAATATTATTTGCGATGACGTTACAGATGTCGTCGCAAATAAGAATTCTAGAACTTTCCTCCCACAACATTTGTCAGCACAAATAATGAGGTGTCGTTGCAAATAATTATAAGTTATATGTCCACAAGCAGAGCCTCCTCCTCTATTTTCTCCGATCGGCTTCTCTCTCTCTCTCTCACTCGGCCTCTCACCGGTTTTCTCCAGTTTTCTAACCCCAAACTCTCAAAATCTCTTATATTCTCTTCAAAATCAACAATATTATAAGTTTTATTTGTTTTTTCATCCAAAAAATCCCAAAATCTCAAAGTCCGCCGCCACCGTCGAAATCCGCAGCCGCCACCGAAGTCCACAGCTGCCGCCACCCTTTGTCCTTGTTAATTCATGTTGATGAATGCATGGATGATGGATTTAGTCGTTAATTATATGGTTTCATGGATCGCATTAAATTCGTTCAAATTAAATTATTTGTAATTTAATTCGGGATTATAATTATTGTAATTCTAGGATTTTGGTAGAATTAGGGTTTTGATTTTGAATCAAAAGGAGGCCTGGAAGATCAAGTTTGAACCCTTTGAAGCTGCCCAGAAACGCGCGTCCGCACCCAGCCCCGGGCGCGGCCAGTCCGCGTGCGCGCGTCCAGACGCGTGGCCTTCCCGTACGCGTACGGCTAGCGCCCCAGACATAGTCAATAGGCCCAAAACGGGCCCGAGGGTTTCTGAAACCCTCGTAATGCGTGCCGACAGACCCAGAAGAGTTTCGGGCCCCGAAAAAGGTGAAATCCGACCCGAAGATGAAGAACGAAGCCGAAGAACGAAGAATTCAAGAATCAACGACCCGTTGATGTAACGGAAGAAAATAATTATTCTAATTATTTATTTATTTGGTTTGGTTGTAATTTATTTTTTCCATGGGACCCGGTCGAATCCATCTCAATAGCCGATTGTATATATTTATTTTTATGTTGATAATTATATATTATATGACCATGCATATAACATGCCATATAGATGTATTATGCCTACTCATATATTTTATAACATGCCATGCATACACACGCATTTATTATTATTTATTTTATTTATTATAAAAAGATTTTGGAAAAATAAAATAAAATAAGAACCATGCTCTAAAATCGATTTAATATGATTAAATTGATTTAAGTTGCAAAATTGATTTGTAAAATAATGTTACATGTGAAATTGAATTTAAGAGTTAAATTTTGAAATTTCACATATACGAAAAATAAATTGTTTATTTTTTGATTTGCAAACCATGAGATGTTTTTCTAAATAAAATACATATTTACAAAATAATGAGTGGGAGAGGGTTGTATGACAATACGACCCACTGATCTCCACCGTTAGCGCAACACCGTGAGATTCGGAGAGGGGCTTTGCGGCGACATTGAATCGTCCTCCTGAAGGAGAGTGTTCTTGCCGGATCAATAACAAGGTTGGCTTCCTAAAGATAGGATTTCAGGATGTATTTTCGAATTGACTACCCAAAGGTAGCAATCTGGAGTTAAGTCTATGGAATCTGAAACGGCGGTTTACACTCACGAAGATATAATCAAAGTTTGTTGGTTATATTTTGACCAAAATAACGGTATTTGAAATTATGAGATATTTTGACTGTATTTATTAACTGAGAGGAGTCTCGGTTCAATTTGTAAATAATTTGACTACCCAAAAGTACACTTTATTTATGGTAAATTAGATTATCGTTGGCACCTAAAATTAAAACATGATTTATGTATTTTTCATGTGCATCATGCATCATATTTAATTGTGCCTAAATTAACATGTTTTGATATTCATGCACAGAAATTGATTAGATGAATATTCTACTTATTTCTAGCAATATGTCAAATCCTATAATCTCACTATACAAAACTGAAACACTGACTAGAGATAAACTATGCGAAGTGGTAAAGTAACATAAACAACTTACATTCATGTGATAAATATAAGTTTGTCCCAAATGGAGGATTGTCCTCTTGTCCTTAACGAAAACACAGTAGCTAACTGTTAGCTAGGGTTGCACATGGTAATTCACAAGAAGTATGAAGGCATGGAGACAGCTTATGAGATAATGCAGTCATCAGATACCGTATCTGAAAATCCATAAAATAAAAGGGTTGGCTAAATACTATAAGAGCCATGAGTAAAAGACAAAAGGAAAGTCGTTTCCACCGAAATAAAGGAAAAGAATCAAGTAAATATGATTTGCTAGTTCTAAAAACATGTTTAGTAAAAATTGTGATTTTTTATTCCTGGATAGTAAATTCGGGAGTTCCTACTCATGGTTGTTTTCTTTATTAAGTCTTAGTTCTTACAAGGAAAGTCGTTTCTATTGGTCTCCGGGTCGAATCCGGATGCGGAAGCGCGGTGGTGCGCTGGGAAGAGAGGCGGATCGTGTATAACAAAAATTTTCATAAAACTTTTGAGATACTCTATAGATTATATTAATTTATGCACGAATAAATTAATCTCATTAACTTATAAAGATCAAGAACTCAATCAGGAAAAATACCTGGAAGCCGACTCGGATGATAACTTGAGTTCTTTGACCACGAACAGTCCTTGCTCCAATCTTTGTGTTTAGAAAACCAATGTCTTCCACATCAATTCCTACAATCCACGAAGACGTGTGTGTGGGCACACATGAGACAAAAC
>NW_010363915.1:163618-163927 GCF_000414095.1 Morus notabilis | reverse complement strand
ATATATGACCATCGGTAGACTCAATTAGAATTTCTATACTTAACGGAATTATTAGAAATTCATATTGTGTTTGTGTCCTTGTTCCACATAATCTCATTATGCAAAATACACTCATTCAATATCTCGCCATATTAACAGTGCGGATAACACCGTTCCATTCCACATAATCTCATTATGCAAAATACACTCATTCAATATCTCGCCATATTAACAGTGCGGATAACACCATTCTAAATGAAATGGGAATGACATGTATTAATAATGTTTTAATTAAAGATTCTGAACTTTAATTAAATTCATTATGAACAT
>NW_010363915.1:149536-163553 GCF_000414095.1 Morus notabilis | reverse complement strand
TACATAAATAATCATGGAATTTTTATTGATATTCATAAAATATTCATAAATATATGCACATAAAATAATGAATAAACTCCTTTATTAAATAAATAATAAATATCCTATTACATCTCATGCTTCTAGGACACCATTCCCAGGAAATTGTTTCCCGAAATAAAGAGAGGAACTCAAGCAAATATGATTTGCTAGTTCTAAAAAAAACATGTTTTAGTAAAATGGTGATTCCTTGTCCTGAATAGTTGATTCAGGAATAACTACTCATGTTTGTTTTCTTTATTAAGTTTTAGCCCTTAAATGGAAATTGTTTCCACCTAAACAAAGAAAAAGAATCAAAGTAAATAAGATTTACTAATTCCAGAAACATCTTTAGTAGAGGGTGATTTCTCATCCTGGATAGTTGATTCGGGAGCAACTAGGCTCACTGCGTAATGTTGAAATGTTCAAAAGTTGTCGAACCTAAGAATAAGAAGCAAAGGATCTTTCACGATAAATAACACATATCTATGGCATCTTAGACTTGGTCATATTAGTCTAAACAAGATTGAAAGACTAGTAAAGGATGGTCCTTTACGTGAACTAAAAGTTAGTAAGCTTCTCGTCTGTAAATCTTGTCTAGAAGGCAAAATGACCAAGAGGCCTTCCACATCGAAAGGAGAAAGAACCATAGAACCTCTTCAGCTAATACATTCAGATGTATGTGGACCGTTAAACGTCCAAGATAAAGGAGGTTACGAATATTTCATCACTTTTATTGATGATTATTCGAGATATGGTTATGTTTACCTAATGCAACAAAAATCTGAAACTTTTAGAAAGTTTAGAGAATTCTGAGCAGAAGTTGAAAAACAGTTAGGTAAACCAATCAAGACACTTCGATTAGATCGATGGGGTGAATACCTGGACCAAGAGTTTCGGGATTTTTTGATTGAAGAAGGTGTGGTATCCCAATTGACTACACCCGGTACACCACAGCAAAATGATGTAGCCGAAAAGAGAAATCAGACTTTGCTCGACATGATAAGATCAATGTTGAGTTATTCTTCACTTCCTACTTCGTTCTGGGTTTATATCCTAAGAACCACCGCGTATATTCTGAATCTAGTACCATCTAAGTCTGTACCAAAGACACCCCTAGAGTTGTGGAATGGTCGAAAGTCAGTTTTGAAGCATATTCGCATATGGGGGTGTCCGGCTCATGTGATGAAACAATAGACTAGAAAGTTAGAACCAAGATCAAAAATATGCATATTATGTGGGATATGCAATGGGGACAAGAGAAGGATTATTTTATATAGTCACAAGAATCAAATGGTATTTGTATCAACAAATGCCACGTTTCTGGAGCATGACTATATGATAGTTTTCAAGCCCAGAAGAAAAGTAGTTCTGAAAAAGTTACTTTCCAATAAGATTGGACCACTACTGACAAGAGTTGTTGGAACGCTAAGAAGTAAGACCACGATTCCTAATCAAACTCCTGTGGCACCTCATCATAGTGGGAGGGTAAGCAGGTTACCTAACTGGTATACTGAGGAAGCACAGAACGTCACTGCTGATGACGGTAAGGAGGATCCATTGACCTTTAAGGCTACGATGGATGATTCTGATAAGAAAAAGTGGCAAGCAACTATAGAACTTGAGATAGAGTCCATGTACTCCAACTCAGTCTGGTAACTTGTAGATCTACCTAAAGGGGTAAAACCCATTAGATGCAAGTGGATCTTCAAGAGAAAGAGATAAGCGGATGGAAAAGTGGAGACTTATAAAGCAAGGCTAGTGGTTAAGGGTTACACCCAGAAAGAGGGAGTTGACTATGAGGAAACTCTCTCACCGGTGGCCATGCTCAAGTCCATCCGAATACTCTCAGCCATAACAACATATTTTGAATATGAGATATGGTAGATGGATGTCAAGACAGCTTTTCTGAATGGCTATCTTGAGGAAACCATCTATATCGATCAGCCAGAGGGTTACATAAAGAAAGGCTTATAGTAGAAAGTCTGCAAACTGTAGAGATCCATTTATGGATTGAAACAAACTTCAGATCATGGAATATCAGTTTGATGAGGCTATTAAGTCTTATGGATTTGATCAAAACCAAGATGTTTCAAACAAAAGAAAAGAAGACGTTTTTATTCTTTACTAGCCCGAATATATGATATTCAATGGGAGTAGTCAGTCGTTGTTAGTTGAACTCAAGATTCGATCATTGGGTAGCCATGTAGTGTATCCTTAAGTGTGTGAGGAAAATAAAGAAACTATAAGATAGTTTAGTCAGTGAAAGAGTTATCTTTCACTGGATACATAGACTTTGACTATGAGTTATACGTGGATTTTAAGAGTCAACATCCAAGTCTGTGTTCACACTAGGTGAAGGAGTCATGACAAGAAAGGTTGTTGGCAAAGTGTAATTGCTAATTCTATCATTAAGAGTTAATGTGTTGCAGCTTGTGAAGCAGCAAAAAGAAAGTAACCTGACTCTAGAAAATTCTTAATTGATCTGAAAGTTGTTCCAGACATAGATCAGTCATAGACACCTAGAAAGTTTCAGGATTGGAGACATGTTCTAGGTGATCATCGGGATCCCCTCTGACGTCATATGGTGGGATCGAGGGTGACCTGTATTTATCAGAGAGAGGTGGCGCCATAATTTTCTCAGTAAACGGGTGGTCAACATTCACCACCTCGGCCACTCGCCCTATATTTTTCTTTTGGTCGGCGACATTGCCCGTGAGCTTTTGCTCTAGGTTGGCCATGCGCTCCATAATGGCTAGTGCCTCCTCCGTAGAGATTGCTGAACCAGCTCCTCTCGACGTTTCTGCCCTCTGTGCGTCGGGTCCGCCTCTTGCCCGTCCGCCCACTTGCACCGACCCCGCATCTCCTAGAAGATTTATGCCTGGATTCAGAGGTGGCGCTTCGGGGTTTCCCAGGCCTCTGGCTATTTGGCTCTCAGGAGCCCGGAGTCCAGCGGCCCTTAGACGACTGTCGGTGGATTGGGAGGGCCGAGGCCTGGGATCACCTCTAAGATTTTCACTGTCCCTGATTCCTTTTGGGATATCTTGGCGGTCACCGAGGTTGTGGTTTCCAGCCACGGCAGCTTCTAGCGGTCTCGGGGCGTCTTCCAGAGGCGGCATCGAGTTTCTTCCATTCAAGCGCTCAACTACAGTCATCAGTCCCCGCACCAAGTCGGTCAAGGTAGTGAGCTGGGCCTGCATCTGCACAGGGTCTGGTTACGGCATGTCTTGGGGTGGGGCTCTATTTCTAACCGGAGGTAGGTCTTCTTCCATCCCGTCGTTTGCCGGATGTGTGACAGTTTCTTCCATCTGGCCGCCTTGGTTGATGGCCTCGATTCTTCTTCTTAGAGGCATGTCAATGAACGTATGAACCAGAGATTCTAGGTTCGGTCCCCAGTGGAGTCGCCAATTGTTGATGGCTGAATTTCGTCAATAGAAATACGTTGGGTTACCCACTGGTTCCCCGTTGGGTTACCGGCTGGAAATTAACGGTATATTTGAAATTATGCTATAAAGTGTTTGTTGTGTTTTGTAAGCATGAGTGTAGTGCTTGAATGAGAGGACACGCGAGATTTATAGTGGTTCACTCTGTTAATAAAGAGCTACATCCACTTGTGTATGATATATTTCTTTTGGACTTTTTACAATGCATGTATATTCTCTCTATCATTCAATACTCGAGAAGTCCCCCCCTTCGTGTATGGGGCTTTTCCCTTTTTATAGCTCAAGCTTCCTTCGTGAGCGGTTTTCTTTCGTAGGTAGAAGTACTCGAGTGGCCTACCTTTCTAAGCTCAGATCATAGCCCACTAATCACCTTTTGGACTGTTCACTCAACCAATTAGTCTTCTATTACAGCTCTGTGGATTCCTGTAATCTTTCACTGCCCACTGTAGGGCGGTTTAAGGGATTGCAATTAATGCCCGTACTGCAGACGTCTCCCACCCCTAGACGCAACTTGTGATGTCAGGCTTCTTTCTGAAAAGTATTCCCCTCGGCGTCTGTGCCGCGTAGACCTCATGTCCTCTGATAGTTGACCCTTTCTAGAGGAAGTTTGTTGCATAAGTTCGACGGCACAACTGGTTGACGCCCTAATTTGGGCCTTTCTTTGCAGCGTCGAGGGGAAGCGAGCTCCAAGCATCGAGGGTAGTCAAGCTCCAAGCATCGAGGGTTGTCACCTTTTGAGGGAAAGTAGGGTCACGTGTCACGCTGTCACCGTTCCACATATCACCCACATTTTCCCACACAACAATTAACATTATTTATAGTGCAAGTAATACTAAATACTAACTCACTATGGTTACATAATTGTCTTCTTTTCCTTATCTTAACATATATAACGGTTAGAAATTTGGCTTGAAAACCCTTTTTCAGGAATCAGGCTTGATTTTGAGCAGAAACTATTTCGTGTTAGTGACGGTTCAATTTGAAATTGTGTTCTCCGTTGTGAGGAGATTGAAATGATATATTTATATGCTCAAAATGGTTAACGGGTAAATAAGAAATTGAATTTCAAAGTGCTACTTTGAAATTGAGAAAAATCGAAGCAAAAGCTCCAAAGAAGTTGAAAAAAAACAGAAAAACGTTTTGTCCCACATCAAAAAAAGAAGAAGTCATGATCTTCTTTAAGCTTTATATAAAGGAACCCCACTCTTCAATTGAGACACACCACAGTCTTAGAGTTTTCCTCTTCTTTTAAAAATTCTACCTCCTACTACTAGTGAGCTGTTACTACTAGTGAAGTTGAGCCATTACTATTAGTGAAGTCTTTGTATCCTGAGAGTTCCCGTTGTATTCTAAGAGTCAAGCGCCTATTCGATCCTCATGTGTCCTGAGAATTCCCGTTGTATTTTAAGAGTTAGACGCCAATTCGATCCTCATGTACTTCACTGTGTGATACATAGGCCTCAGTATTTTTTAATTCAAAAGTTATATATATTTTTTTCTACAATATATATTTATATTGACATTATCGTCATTGCATATTGTTGAAATTATTTTTCAGATTCAGTTGTAATTTATTTCTATTATTTCTGTTAATTGTTATTATAATATTGTTGATTTCGTTTCTGCAATTTTTATATTAATAATATGATCCTCTGTTTCTAATTATTCTATTCATCTATTTTATATTAATATATTTTATATATTTAATAATAATATTTTATCCTACATATATAAAAGAGAGGGAAAAAAATCCTCCTGTTCATTTTGTAGTTGTCCTACACGCACCGTTTTGGTGCTTTGTCTTTTTTTTTTTTTTTTTCTGTTTTGTGTTTTTTTAACTTTTGTTGACATTTTTGCCCTTTTTTCTTTTTCTTTATTTTTTTTCATTTATTTACCGTAGTCTCTTATCCTTTTTTACCGTCCATTCTGCATCGTTTTGATGCTTGTCTTTTTTTTCTTTTTCTTTTTTCATTTCTTTCTTTTTACTATTCTTTTTGACATTTTTACCCTTTTTTCTTTTTTTCTCATTCCCTTTATCTTTTAAGTCTCTTACCTTTAAAACCACTTGAATCTTTCTTTCCTTTTAATTCCGCCATTTTGGTTGTTTACCCTTTTTCCCCCGTTTTGTGTTTAGCTCTTATTTGTCTACCATTATCTCTTATAAATGACACACTACGTTTTTTCTTCTTCTTTTTTTGTGCTTTACGTTGTTCTCCTTTCTCTCTCTTTTTTGTTACTTTAGGAGACGTTTGGTTCATAGATTAGAATTATGATATTAGAACCATTTTTTATTTACGTATATTTTTTGTGAGAGAAAATACTATAACGAACCATGAACTATGATTCAAATCATAGTATGAATCCTCTTATCAAACGTGACCTTAATCTTTTTTTTTCTTCTCTTTATTTTTGGCCCATTTGTTCACTATGATCTCCTTTCTTTTTCCTTTCGTTCCTCATTAATTTTCTCTCAATTTCAACTTTATTGCTCCCTCTCATAGATATATTAAAACTTTAATCTCAACTTTCTGACTAAAATCATCTAGTTGGTTGTGATTAATTCTAACTAGCTTTTTTCAATCCTTTCATGGTCAAGTGTGTGTTTTGGTGTCTCTAAACTGAAGAACTATTAAAATTTTATTTCGTTATTGGAATATACAGTTTTGACTACTTAATTGATAAACTACTCTTTAGTTAATAAACTGTCTATGTTTAGACAAAATCTAACACAATATAAATGACAAATAACATGTCGGTGTTTTTCTTGAAAAAATGAAATAAAATCTGAAATAAAAAAAATTAAATTATGTTCCCAGTCTAATTTTTTTCCTTGTTTAGATTATATACAGTTTTAGATCTCCGTGTTTATTTTAATATTTAATACCAGCTTGATATGTTATACTAATGCTACATTTTGTCTAAAAATAGTGAATTTATCAATTGATGGATCGAAAATCTATATTTTATAGATCTCATGATAGTCAAGCATCTCAAAATGAATGTCGACTGCTAAAATAAAACAAATTCATAATTTAAAGGTTATTTGTGTAAATAATTTTTTTCTTTTTAAGTCTCTAAATCTTTTTTTTTTGTGTGCATTCATTCTTTTTATTCATAAAATAACGTCTAAGTTATAAAATATACCTTAACTAGTACATATTAAAAGAGTGCATATAGGCACCACTATTCATCTTTAGTAATAAAAAACGCACCATTAAAGTGCTTCACTTTTTTTTTCTTTTTTCTTTTTTCTTTATCTTGTGCTTTCATCTTTTATTTGTTTGCTTATCTTATGTCAATATTAAAAACTTGTGGTGCTCCCTCTCCTCCCTTTCTACCTCCCTTGTTTCACTTTGAAACTCTAAGGCCTCATTCAGTTTATTACTTTAAATTAAAATGTGACTTTATGTGATAATTTTTAACTATAGTAAAAATATTTGATGTGACTTTTTATGAGAGTTTTTAACTGTAATAAAACTGTAATTAAAAACTCGAATCGGTGAAATGAATGAGACCTAATTATATTTTTTTTCCCTTTTGTTTTCCTTTCCCTAATGTGTGCTTCTATTTTGTTTTTGTTTTTTCTTTTAACTCTTTTATTTTTTTTATTTTTATTTTTCATACCCTGTTAAATTCTAAATATATGAAAAAGTGGATAAGTGGTTAGAGTTCATTATATGGTTATCCAAAATGATGAATTTAAAATGGTTTTTTTTTCCTTTTCGTTTTTGATTTTCAACTCCTTTATTTTTTCTTTATTTTGTTATCTCATAATTTATATTCATCCTATAGTAATTTAAAACGGTGATTTTTATATGCTTCGTTTTCTTTTCTTTTGAAGTTTCTTTCTTTTTTTTTTTAATGCTTCTTTTCAAGTTTTAGTTTTAACTCTCTCTTTTTTTTTCTTATCTTATAATTTAGAATGGCATGTATTTTCGTGATTGAAAGTAATTTTTTGACTTAAAATACTATTAACTTACACTTAAAAAAAAAAAAAAAAAAAACTACTCTATATAGTGGGGTGAGTTGTGCAATATCTGTTAGAACATACATGCCATTGCTTAGAATAATAGCATTAAAATGTATACTTGTTTTGAATAAGTAGGATTTTTTTCTGCATACTATTATTCTTCATATATATTTTAGGTTATTAGGGCTTGTTCTTTTGGAGTTTAATTTGAGTATAATTCTTAAGTTGAATTTGAGTTATAACTTGAGTTGAACTTGTAACTTGAGTTTGTATTTAGTTGTGTACATTTGAGTTATGGTTTGAGATAAGAATCTTTTTGAGTTTGTGTTTGAGTGAGTCAAAACTTAAATTTGTATTTAGATAGTATTTTAATAAAAACTCAATGCTGATAAAAAATTTTAATAGGGTATATGGGTCGGGTTTTATTCATCTTTTCATTGTTAAAGTATAGAAAAAATACTATTCATTAATTTGAGTTCGAGTTTTTGAACTCGAGTTAAAGGGAAAACTTGAACTCGAGTTTGAACTCAAGTTTAAACTCGAGTTTAAACTTAAAAGAACATGAACTCAAATAAAATTGTAACTCGAGTTGTTTTTTTTTGAGTTTTTCACTCAAAAGAACAAGCACTAATATTTTAATTACAACTTAGTACGTGCATCTCACGTACTTAAACTAGTTGGATATGCACGTGCTTAACTAGTTGGATAAATTTTATTTTTTCCTCTTGAACTTTGGTTACTCTATTATTTTGTCACTCAAATTTTAAAAACTGATCGAGACAGCCCTCAAATTTTAAAATTTTAGATTCCGTTCATTTTACTGATTTGAGTTTTGTTATAGTAAAAAGCTCTCAGAAATAATCACATTTAACTTTTTTATTACAATAAAAAATTCTCACATAAAATCACATTTAAACTTAAATTAAAAACTCAAATCAATGAATTAAACGGGTGCTTAGTATTTTTACCCCTTCTGTTCAACACCTTCAATTTGATGCTGATGTGGACGTAAATTAAGTAATGATAGAAGGGCAAAATGTAATTTCACATGGGATGAGGTAATTAGGGTTTTGTTTGCTTGCCTACCCAATCCATTTGCAGGGAAAAAAAAATCCCAAATTTGAAACTTCATGTGCAAGTTCGTGCAAGGCAGAGTGCAAAGGCTGAAATTCTGAAACTCCACCCAAAATTTCATGTGCAAAATTTTTTTTTTTTTTTTTAAAGGAGGAACGATACGTTATTACGTTTGGGTTTCCCAGAGAACTGAGCAGGTTCGGCTTTTAATATTCTTAATTTTATGTAATATATTTGCCAAAACCATTCCCAATTTCGAGTTTGGGCAGAAAATCTGCTTTTAATTTTACCTAAATACAATGAATTATGTTGAAAGATTGACAATTTGTTTACACACTAAGATGAATTCTGCTAATTACGAGTTTAGTTTCTCAATGACTGTTAACTTGCTTGAGAAAATCCCTAGTGAGTATTCATATATATATATATATATTCTGTTATTAGGGATTTGAATTATGTTATCAATTACGTTTATTGTTTAGATTTGATTTCATCTTTATGTTTTGTAGTCTTTATATTTTAGAGTAATTTCCTTGTTGAGTTAGAATTGTCTGTCCACATTAAGAATTTGATTGAATGAAACCAAAGCAGATTATTGAAAATTTCCCTATTGTAGTTGTACAAATATAGTTTGTCTTCTATTGTTCTATATTGCCTTTATCCTTTCTCTATCTATGTTACTGCATTACAACTATAATAGTTTTATATTTCACCTCTTTTTATTGGAATTAATGCCTAATCATCTTGGTTTAGGGCTAATCATGGAAAGAGGATTGGAGGGTTCCAGTGGCTCAGCAGCTGCCATCGACTCGTCTAACATTGGTTTTCGGGTGCGTTTTTCTCCTGTGTCGTTTTACTAATTTAAGGTTTATCTTGGTTTGATTGTGTACTTAGTTCTGCTTTTGGTGTTTTGTAGCTTCTGAAGAAACATGGTTGGAAAGAAGGAACTGGTCTTGGGATTTCTGAGCAGGTGGCTATTCTACTTTTCCTTAATTACATTTTCAACTGTTATTTTTTCAATTGTATTTTTGTTTCGGAATTTATATAGTTGGTACTCTCTCAAAATATTGGCTTAAGCACTTTTTTGTCAATTTTATTTTGGAGATTACAGACTTGACCCTTATTGGACTCTCTCATTTCCTCGCGATTACCAAGTAGGATCTAAATTTTAACTTTGCTTGCTTGAAAAAGGTTTAAAACTTGTTTTCTGGGTATATGTGTGTGTGTGTACATATATATGTATATATATATATATTTTGATAATAAACAAAACTTCATTAATAAAACAAGAACTTTACAAATGAAGTTTATGGATGGATGAGAGATCCATCCAGGGGAAATAAAGAAGCATATACATAGAACAAAACAAAAAAAAAATTTAAAATAGTACGACAATATTGATTAAACACCTCCCAAGCAGAACCACAACCAAGAGCCTTACACCAGCCTACACTAGAATATCCTCCCAACTTAACATTATTAGGGACAAAAAACAAATCTTTGAATGAGGAATCTGTGGGAGAAGCTAGAAACTTAGCCTTCTCATATAAATCCTCAAAGCTCATCTCCTTTCTTCAAAAATCCTCTGGTTTCTTTCTAAACAAATCACCCATAGAGTCGCAATAATCATTGCTCTCCATAATGTCCTGGCCCTCTTGTGTTGCCCAAATCCAAATAGGTCCTCGACCAAGATTGTATTACTCTGAAAAGGAAAGACCCAAGAAAGAGAGGCAGCCCCCAACAGTTTATACCATAATCCTCGAGCTACCACACAATGGAGAAACAGTGGTCCACCGTTTCAGCATTGTTCCTGCACATAACACACCAACTAGGAGACAAAGCATATTAAGTGTGTTCAGTTTCTTATGAAAGACCTTAACCCGAATAGGAGCACAAGATTTCCAAATGGTATTAAAAGGTTCAAAGGGTGGATTATGGGGACCAGGGAAAGAAAAAAAGAATTGCAGGAGAATCCATTTGGGCGCACAAACCAGATCTGAGAATCATTTTGAGAAGGGTTTAGAGAGAAGCTCTCCAAGATATTGAGAAGAAGAAAACTGTTCAAACTCTCTATCATTGAAATTCCTGCGAAATCTAAAATTCCAATTGAATTGAGAACCTTCCTCATGCACCAGAATATCTTTTATCTTGGTCTCTCTCTCACTAGTCAGATTATACAATCTAGGAAAGGCAATGGCAAAAGGCAGATCGCCACACCACTTATCTTCCCAAAACCACACTCAACTGCCATCACCCACCTTTTACTTCACTCTTTCAAGAAAAGATGTCAAACCTTGAGAAATAAATTTCCAAGGATTCCTATGACTGCCTCTAGTAACGAAGTTAGAGTCCCAGCCGTTGGATTGTACCATATTTACTCCTAATGATAGTAGCCCAAAGAGAGTCTTGTTCCAAAGGAAATCTCCAAAGCCATTGACCCAAAGAGCTTGATTTTTCTTCAACAAATTCCCAATACCCAAACCCCCTTCTTGCTTACTAAGAGACACAACCTTCCACGCAACCAAATTATCCACCTTGTTCCTCTCCAAACCATCCAACAAAAACCATCTCATATGAGCTTCCATCTCTTTAGCTATTGCCACTGGGATCTTGAATAGGGAAGAAAATAAATTGGGATACTAGATAGAACCGACTGAATCAATGTTAACCTTCCTCCCCTAGAGAAGAATCCTTCTTTCCAATTGTCCAATCTTTTTGAAATCTTTTCCATCAGCGGACTCCAAAATTCTCTAGACAAAGGATTTCCCCCCAATGGTAAACCCAAGTATTTCATCGGTCAAGATCCCACTTCAAAATCCAATTTCCCACCCAACAATTGATCACCTCCTCCTCCACATTGATCCCATTCAATGTACTTTTCCCCACCCGGAATATTTTGAGAAAATTTCAAGAGTGATTGTATTTTGAAAGTTATCCCTCGAGGGTTCAAGAAGCAATAGGGTGGCATCTGCAAATTGAAGATGGGAAACATGAATACTCTCACTGCCTACCCTAAATCCCTTGACTAAGTCTAGTTCCCCAGCCTTTTACATTAGTCTACTTAACCCATCCACCACTAAAGTGAAAAGGAAAGGAGAAAGTGGATCTCCTTGTCTTTAACCCTCGTGAAGCTCCAAATCTACCTCTCAGTTTACCATTAACCAAAATGGAAAAGTTAGCTGTACTAATACAACCCACAATCCAGCTAATCCATTTCTGTCTAAAACCCTTCTTTTCCATCACTTACCTAAGAAAGTTCCAATTGACATGATCATAGGCCTTCCCAAAGTCTAACTTGAACACCAACCCTTCTCTTCCACTAACTCTATATTCTTCAACAGCCTCATTCGCCACCAAAACACCTTCATATGAAATGGTTCGTTATATATTATTGGATATTGTTACTTAAAACCTTTCTAATACAATGATAAGAAATTTTGAGTTTCTCACGTGTTTGATTCCTAGTCAGTCTACTTGAAACATCAACCAAGTGTCTTTGATGTTTGGAAGTGAACTGCCATAGCAAGTGCGTTGATAGGAGTTCAAAATGTTATAATTGACCATTGCATTGGGGTCAGAAGTAAGATTTGGATATTTGATTTAGAACATTTAGTAGCTGACTGGTATGTGAACAAGGTTGTACACTGGTGTCGGAAATTTAACTAATGGCTTTCTTTTGTTCTCTGTTTTTTGTTTTTTGTTTTGTTTTTTTTTTTTTTTTTTTTCAAGTGTAATAGACTAATATTTTTTATTTTTGAACAGGGTAGGTTGGAACCTGTAGAAGCTCATTTGAAGAATAACAAGCGGGGTTTGGGAGCTGACAAAGTAAAGAAGAAGGCCCTGAAGCCTCTTGATACTAAAACCACTACCATCCCTGATGGGAAAAGTGAACAGGTGATTTTCATTGACCATAGCAATATCTTAAACTTTTACTCCACTTCATTTTTTTCCCTTTTTTCTTTTTCTGTATCCTCATTTTTCTTGGACTGCACTTGTAATTGATTAGAAAGAACATATGGTATTGATATGAAGAATAAATAGCAGACATTTAGGGCGTTTTTACTTCACATGTAAGGATAAGGACAAGGAGGAGTGTTTTCTTTTTCATTTAATCATGACTTACAATATTGGAAACGGTAATTTGGTGGATACTATACAATATAGGAAATGAGGAAAAGGAGTGCCTAGCATCCCCTTAGGAGTCATGGTATTGACTCCGGGTTGTTGATATTAATTGCAAAGTTACTTGTGTTATATATTTTTGATATGTTCACTTTATAAGCCAATCATCATCATCATCACCATCATCATCACCATCATCAGCATCGTCATCATCATCATTATTTGCTAAAAAGCCACTCATTATTTTATCACATAAAAGCATTGATAAGATTCTTATTCTTAAGTTCCTTGAAAAAAAAAAGATTCTCATCTTAAGTTTAGTAAATACTAGAAAAGGAATTGAATTATTTTACATCTCATTTTCTAAGATAAATAAACACAAGAAAGGGAATTAATGATTCTCATTTTGTCCCTTTACTTGCGAAACTTGTTACCCTTTTCCATTAATAAACAATTCCCCAATGAAAATCAAGAAAGAGGCAGATAATCTTTAAAGCTTATTGCAAGAAAGAAAATCTTATAAATATTTCTGGATCTAGAAGAACTCACCATATGCTAACAGATAGAATGTGAGATGAATGCATTCGTTCATCTAGAATAAGATCACACTTTGGACAAAATAAGAAACAATTCACTATTGGATTTGTTTGGATCATGAAGAGAATTTTCACATTAACGTGATTTTTAGGGGGAAAATATATAGAAAATACAACTATTCTCACTGGACAACCTTTGTCGGGAAGCTGTTATCTGCTTACTTCGTCTTTTTTCTTCCATTTCTCATGAATTTTTTTCCCCTTGGTGACTTTGCTTTGTACATTTTCCTGCACACTATCACTAATATTGGTGATTATTTAGGAAGTGCCATTAAAAAAATCCAAGCCACTCTCTAAAAAGATGAGGAAAATGCAAGAGCTCGAAAGACAAGTGCAGGAGAAGGAATTTGAGCGGGCGTTTTTTAGGGAGTTCTGGCCAGACAATGTTTGATTGATGGTTTATATTTTTTATTTTAATCATTTTTGGCCCCCCCATTTTTTCCATCTTTTGGGATTCGGGGTTTTGTACAGATTTTATTCTTCCAATTCTGGCTCAACAATTGCCTTGTTGTATAGTTGATGCTGTAAAATAGGCTTAACAACAGTTGACATTTTTTGTTATTTGTAGCTGAAAATGTAGATATCTTACAACAATCACTAATGATACAAAGACCAATTATTTTTGGGAAAATGATAAAATCCTCCTCTAGAGTTTAATCTAAATGGAAGAGTATACCTCGTGTTTTGAAAAATGTTGAAATTGTACCGTGTTTTTCTGTTCAAATAAAATCTACTCATGTTTTTTTTTTTTTTTTTTTTTTTTTTTTTTTTTTTTTTCCCCACCCCAACCCCTG
>NW_010363915.1:146570-149448 GCF_000414095.1 Morus notabilis | reverse complement strand
TTTTTTTTTTTTTTTTTTTTTTTTTTTTTTTTTTTTCTTTCTTCGCGCATCCAACACTCGTGGCTATAACCATATCATCATATTCTTCGCCAGAAAATTTATCAAAAAAGGCTGCAATTGGGTTTTGGCGCCGTTGTTGGTAGACGCGGACTTGTGACACATTCAGGCCATACCAATAGATCCAATTATTGTGAACAAGGTATTTCAAATTTGCCCAATCCACTTTTAGGCAGTCACGTGGTTGATTCTGTACCTTCCATTCGCTGGCATGATGTTCGACTATGGGTCTTCGTCACCTGGTCTGGGTGGTTGCTCGGCGAGGTTTGGCTTCCACCCCGAGGTTCACCTCCAACTCTCATAGCCATCACAGCTAGTTTTTCTTCGAACCCGTCAAGCCATTGATCTATGTTTTCAAATCTCCATTTGATATCGACTGGTTGTTTCCCATTGCCACCATCCTTAGTAATTAGTAAGTGAAAATCCTTGCTCGGATGCCAATGTTGATGCAACGAGATTTGTGTTTGAAACAAACATGTAAAAGGGAAAACACTCCAAGGAACTTTGTCTTAACCTTTGATAATATTATTGATAGCTTATCTCAAACTAAAAGAACTTGGGGTGTTTAAATAGACAAATTTAGGCTAAAAACGGGAAACTAAATCAACCACAAACATTACAAAATATAAAGAAAATACAAAATGGGAAACAAATAAATCCAAGATTAGGAGAGACTGAAATAGAAACTTTAGCATAGGAAGTGTAAAATAGGAAACTATTGCTTGTGTTCTACGTCACCGAACCGTATCTTTTATTTCATTTGCTATCCCATGGACACAACATTTATTTCGTTTATACACGGAGCCAACACGTGTTAGACATTGAAAAAGCATTAATTGCTATAAGAATTATATCAGTATTTCTTAAATATCAATTAAACACACGAGGCTTATAGTCAATTATCCATGTTATTTTGTCATTCTAATTTTCAAAGCTCACGATTGTCTTCAACTGAGCATTGTATTCCTTAACATGTTCTACAAAGAAAGAATGAACTGTGCATCCCTAAAATGTTGACATCATATTTGATATCAAGGAACCAAAATTCCAAGAAATTTCAGGCTAAAATCCTTCTAAGTTTACTGTGACAAAGGACCATTTTTACTGTCCACATTACATTTTGAATATGAGACACTGTCCTCAGGATCTATGATTTCTTTTTCTTGTTATCATCAGGCTTAATGAGTTGAACCGGCGCAGCGGGTATCCTGATCCACCATTCCCTAACACGCCTCACCAACTTGTCATTGCTTTCCTTCCTATAAGGCATTTCCCTCGTGAAAACCTCAAGGAATACTAGAGTAATAATATATCTAAGAGGCACAAATGCAAAAACGGCAGCCAAAACAACAAGCAATAGTGCAACCATGTCCGTTGCCTGCATATTAAAGCGACAGATGACACATTAAAACTGTTATCTGTTTCCATTCAAATAGTGAAATTCATGTTGTAGATCATATTGCGCAGTTCACACAATGGTTAAGAAAATGCCAGTATTTAAAGATCTACTAAATAAAGGGAAGACGGGACCTCGAAAGGTTCAACTGACTAGATGTTGCATATGGTATTTTTTTTTTTTTTAATAAGAAACTGAGAATTCTATTCAAAAGAATAAAATAACAAAATACAAATAGAATCAAGATGGACGAGATATCCATCAAACAAATCAAGGAAATAACATAACGTACTAAAACAAAATCACTATAAAGTTACACAACCATGACCCAAACAAAAGAACAAAAACCGAAGCCATAAACCAATAAGTCTTCCCAACTTAACATGATCAGAGACGATGGTAATTAACTGGGAGTATTTTCGTACCTGTGGAAGTACAGCAAACAGGACAGCTCTTAACTTTAGGAGAATGATATTCCCAGCTTGAATCAACGCTTCAACTTGAGAGATGGCATCTTGTAATGTCAGCAGCTGCTCTACAGCATTCCGGTTCGGAGGAGGTGTAACTCTGAAGGGTTCCAATGGCTTCCCTTTGTTAAACTGCCGGCGCCAGATCATGAGCACTGCAGTAAATAGAAGAAGGAATGGCAATATGTATCTGGTCCAGCCCCTGTGCATCAAAATTGATGACATTATTGCTTTTCAGAGGCTATTAGGTCAAAGAAATGACTGACTTAAAGGAATAGTGCGTCAATCTCATAAATATATGTGACAAACCTTAAAATAGAGTAGCAGGTCAACACCAGAAACATTGTTGATTTGTAAGGGTCTTCCCATGAGGCCAGAATTTGGAGACGCCTGCCTATCTCAATAGCTGGAAACAGTAGTTCCTGGAAAAAATAAAATAAAATAAAATAAAATAACCATAGAAACTTAAGCATTAAGCTTACATTATCAAATCTAAAAGAAACAATAAGACAAAACTGCAGAGGACTTCCAAGGATCAGAGACTACTGATAAACAGAGAAAACTCAGTGAATGCCCATTTAGAAGGTATACTTAAACCATGATTTTTTATTCTCACGTTTGAAATTCAATTTTTTTGTGAAAGGAAAAGTAGAAGAATCAATGATTTGAGTTTGAATATATGAAACAAACGGGCCTGTGTTTGTGTTACCTCATGATATAACATAGTTCCAGCTAACCCTCACAGTCCATACATAATATATGTACATCCATAATACACGCACACACACCCCTAGGCCCTATATATTTCAGAACAGTTAGTAGCCATACTACAGTAATGCAAACTGGGTTTTGCATCAGCCTAATAAGTGGATGCGGTTCAGGTTTTTTCTTTCTTTGTTTTTTTTTTTTTTTTTTTTTTTTTTTTTTTTGGTTGGGTTTTGGTGTTAAATATATTATC
>NW_010363915.1:126064-146517 GCF_000414095.1 Morus notabilis | reverse complement strand
TTTTTTTTTTTTTTTTTTTTTTTTTTTTTTTTTTTTTTTTTTTGACTTGGTTGAGCTTTGGTGTTAAATATATCATCTACTCAAGATCTGAAATCAAAATATGTGACTGGCCAAACGAAGAAGAGGGAACAAAACCAACTCTTGCCGTAAATATTGAAAGTGATAAATCCACTCAGGAAAAAAGGCAGGATAGAAGATATGTTAGCTTGGAGAAGATAATTGACAGGTTGGGAAAGAAAATTTAACATGTTATGATCATTATTAACCTTCATGACTGCAACATTTGTATCGATTCCTTCCACCTTCACTTGATCCACAGTTGCCTGAGCAGCTTCAGCACTACTAGTGTCTGATACAGATTGTTTTACTGCAAGTTCTAAGGGATTGGTCTCACCAACACAAACGTCTCCAACAATTATTGATTCTTCATCAATGTTTCCCTCTTTTGCTAATATGAATCCGAGTTGGCAAAGTGCCAGGAGTGAAACTGGGGATAGTTTGGACTGCGGTTTTGCATAAGGGCTTCCAGAAACATCACCTTTGGCAGCATCAGCATTTAAAAGGACTAGTCGACTAGACAGAGTTTCCAAAATAAAATCTCCCCTTGGAAGACTCTCAGCAAGGTTAAAAGGAAGTAAGGTTTTGTAGTGGGATGCAGAATAGCGGAAAGCTTCTCTAAGAGCACGGTACCGGAAGATTCCGAGAATAACCCTTGCAAGTACTTCAGACTTTTGAATTTCTTTAAGGCTGTTTTTCCTGATAAACCTGTGAGCATACAGGACCTCAAGACAAATATCCAACCAATAGTCCCGGCGAGAGTTCCCTTTGAATTCAGGAAATTCCAAATAAACAGGGTCTGCTCTGCAAACGACATTACATAAAGAGCTCAAAAAAAAAACAAAAAAACAAAAAAAAAGTGAAAATGGTAAAATATGGTCCCAATTATCAAGTGTCAGTAAGGTAACAGATAACATACATAGATGTTGACTTGTACATCACCGCTTTATCAAAAAGGCGAGCACCCAATGGTCCAGTTAATTCAGGTTTGATGACCTGCTTCATATCTGTTGCTAGATCATATCTAACAGCTTTGTCATACATCCCAACTCCCAATGATTCGAAGTACAAAGCATAATTGGTCAGTGTTAACCGCCCTACAGAAAGACCATAAATCAACAAGTAACAATGGCCAGATTAATATTATGCGAAGAAAGATTGTGAAGAGAGAACGCATTCCACTATTGGGTCAAAAGATTCCATTTATGCTGAGAGACAGTAATCTAGAATATAGTCAGAACTTAAAACGTACACATGTGTATCACACGTGAAGTGGGCAATTAAAGCAAACATAAATTCAGTATAACTGGTAAAAGCTAATATGTATGACAAACAGGTGGCATTAACAATGTGTCAAGGCATCCAGTATAATCCTAGAGAAAAACTGGATATTTGATAGTAACATATAAATATCACGCATCATCACATCAAGGGATCAAGTTGAAAGCTGATGCAATTATAAACAAAAGCTGGCGTAAACAAACCAAGCTGACCCAAATTCTCCCAATTTACTCTTTAATAAGGTTTCTGCGCTATGATAGCTAAGAAAAGTAGGTGATATAGTAAGCTAGGTCAACAAGAAATGTCCATGTCACCTTAGCTATCAGTGGTATCTTTCTGAGAGCAAATAATGCAATCAAGACATGTCTGTATCGTCTAAGAATCTCATACACGTTTTATGCAAAGCATGTCACGTTTTCAAACTATCCCCGAAGACCACGAGCAAGGACTCATTTTGGGCTGTAGACATTAGTGATATATTTACCTAATTTTCTCCTTCCTTGTTGGTAAAGACGCAAAAAAATTCTCCTAACAATCAACAATAAAAATAACAGTAGACTCTTTCTTTTTTTTTTTTTTTTTTTTTTTGAAGCCTAGCAGTACATGACTTTCTAGCAAAGTTATTCCTTGTCCATGCAGTGACACATCCTAAAGAAAATAAATAAATAAATAAATGAAGTTGTATAGCCTGTATAACTTGAATAAGTTATGGTGATTTCTTTTTTGCTTTATTGTGGGTTACAGAACAACGTTCAATCCCTCCATTACCAATAATCTCTCTCCGCACTAGAGCAGGCAGGAATAGGATCCCAGGATTTGAACTAGATGCCAAGTGACTTTACAAGGATTTGAAGAAATTATTTCCAGCAGATAACAAATATTTGATGTAAAAAGTTGTATCAAACGATAAAATCTCTCACCAGGCCAAGCAGAGATACCAATATGTTGCAGAACCGGTTGAGTAGGAATTGTACCATCAACATCTAGGACAATTTCTCCCTCAGAAAGCTGAAGATTTCCGACGGAAGGAACCAATGCACTTTTTGCAGCCTTTATAATTCTGCAAAAGAACCATGAGAAAATTATATTGGACTTCTGATCCCTACATGAGAGCTGAAGCAAGGACAAGACTGTTCGTTCCCCACACCAGTGGGTCACTTCTCTTCATCTACTATTCAATAATTCCACACACATGTCCCTTCAGAAAGAAGTAATAAACTAATAATAAGTCCAGAAACATGTTTTTCTTTTCATGAATTATGTCTCTTTGGACAATATACTTAATCAAAAAATGAGAAAGTGCGCCACTTTTTTGTTTGGCAAGTAAAATTATACCAGAAAAGCGAAGACTGTACTTAATCAGAACCAAGCATGCTTTTAGGAATGCATTGGTCAAACACAAAAGAAAACTAGTATTGCAATTAATTTTAATGCACACGGGTAATTAATTACAACCAAGCTTTGCAATTTACATCTCCATCTTAAATACTCAGGGATGCAATCTAATTTTTAAACTCTTGGATCGTATTTTTCAAAACATTGATCCGTCTTTTTCTCTCACTCAAGTCTTGAAAAAAAAAAAATAGAAGTCTTCCCACAGTTGAATTTGTATAAGTTATATTTCTCATTTCCCAATGAGAGATAGCCACCATTTTGTTTAATTTTCTTCGAAATGGACCCAAGGCCAACAGCCAAAGGAGAGATTATTTCACTTCGACAAAGGTAAATAATTTGTTCACTATGATGTCATGCGCATAAAATATTGTCATGGACGTGGAATTATGTTGAATTGAGATTGTCTCCTTAAACAAATTGGTGATAGTAAATTCCGGTGAGCTTTTCTTTGTAATCTAACATTAGTTGTCAGAGGAGTAAACCAAAAAGTAATAAGTGGGAAAATCACGTGTGCAAACTGGAAAGGGACATAACATAAGGCAACAGTTCGAATTCTGCTTTAGAAGTCTGGAATTTGAGCAATTGAAAGAAGCCAAGAAAAAAAATTTTACTTGTCAAGGCTTCTTATGTATTTGTCATACACAAGAAAATGAAGTCGACAGCGTGAAGAGGTTGTAAGTGCATCAAAGAGATTGTGCACAGTGATTATATCTGCGACAGCTGCACAAGCAGGAGCTATCCGTGCAAAAGCCTCTGGTCCAACAGTTTTCTTATCATCAACCTAATTGAAAGAAAAAGACTAACCAATCATAAAGCTGCATATTGCAGATAGGAAAATGAAAGGAATGACAAAACGTTGAGAGGAACCTGAACAGCCATCTTCGTAGAACTTGAATAGAAAAGTGACCACGCAGCCTCATCCTCTACCTCCTGATTACTGCAAGACTCAGCCTCCTGACAGCATCCAAAAGATAAAAAGCAAAAAGAAAAATTATAGAACCTGATTGTGAAATTTTAACTAAATCTAAGGAAAACCTCCATAGATCAAAGTAGCAAAAGGTGACAATGATGGGCCAACTCACTTTCTCTAATTGTTTGTTCTCAACACTTGGAACCTCCCATGCAAGCATCATATCAAAAGTCAAACGTCGGAACTCCTTATCGCTCAAATAATCTGGGCGTTTAGTCAACATATGTAGTGCTTGGTATGAGCAAAACTCTAGAAAATTCCTCGAGTATGTCAGAAGTTCCTTAGTGTCCTCAGGTATTGCTATTCCAAATTGAGCCTCTAACTCTTCAGTAGGAATCTTAAGAATTCTGTGGCAAAAAGGATGGGAATTACTAGGGTAAGCACATTTTTGAGTAGTTCAGGAGTATGCAGCAATACATGTTTACCATTTAAACGGGCATAAAAATTTGCTCAAGCAAAATGACCCACCCCCAAAATCTCATCCCTACCCCTGTGGATTATGGAATGTTCTATTGAATGAAGCTACTCTTTATGGGCTTTCCCTGTATAATGCACTTCATTGATGTTAAAAAAAAAAAAAAAAAAAAAAAAAAAAAAAAAAAAAAAACCAAGTGGATTTGTCTCTAATGAGATGGCAAAAGTCATGTGGAAGAGTATAGGGCTTTCACTACTTTGGACTATTTGGTTACAGAGGAATGGCAAGATTTTTTGAGAGAGACACATGAAAACTAAAAATTTTCAGCAAAAGAAAAAAAAAAAGGATCTTTTTGGAAAATCTACATACTTAGCTTCATTGTGGGTCTTGACTAATATAGCATTTAAGACTTTCAATTTTCTTTGATTATTTTGAATTGGAAAGATGTGTAGGCGTGATTACATATGATGTATTTGAGGATTCTTTGTTGGATTTTCTACTTCTAGTCTTTTCATTTTGTTTATGTTCTGCTAAAAAGAAAAAACAAAAAAACAAAAATAAAAGAGAACTTTAACTTGAGGGACTTTTTTCCTTGTTCATGCACACTACACCGATCATTGCCCATAAAATCTCTTTGAAACAAATTGTTTTGGGCGTTGAAAGTGAAAATCCTTCTATGAAAAGCGATTAAATTCACCTTTTATGGGAAATACAATTCTATTAAAGAGAACAACAAATTAAATGAAAACGTAAGAAAGAAAAATTCTAGTTAGCGGGTTGGTCCAGCCATACACAAATAGCCCAACACATTTTACACCTTTAGTTACTTCAATAGCAAGAAAGAAAAGAAAAGGACAAAATATAAAACCCCTTTCCAACAAAATCCAGAGAGGATGACTATCTTCTTTACTGATGGAAGTCCACAAAGAGGTTTTTTTATTTTTTTATTTTTATTTTTAAATCACTCTATAGGTTCTTTGGAGCTATGATCCTCAGTACCCCACAGGAGGACTTAAAATTAAACTTAACCAGTAGACACTTTGCAAACAGCCAAAAGCAACCCCCATTCCTCTTCAAAACTTTTTACTCATAAAAATTTCTCCTTGATATATTTTCTATCATAAACAATATTTTATCCCTCCAAACTCCAACCGTGCTTAAACGAAGCAGTTTGCAATTTATGTTCGCAACCTACCGAATATATAAATTACGCTTAGCAATCATAACAAAGCTTCAATTATGGGTAATGTTAAATGCCATTTTCTGCACTAGTTATAAACAATGTTGGTGATTTTTTCTTTGCCAGTCAATAAAAATCACACCCCCCAAACTCCAAATGCCTTAACATCAGGCCAAGTTTTTCCCAAGACCTAACTGATAACACAAAATTATGATCTACAATCAGAAGGAAGCCTGAATCAAGCGTAACGTAATAATCGTTTTCAGTACTAGAGTACAAATACTAACGAAATTCCATCATTCACAAAATGAAACCAAAATAGGCAGCTCCAAATTCCAATTCATAATCATACGCATGCCCTAGAGTAATTTTTGCGTACATTCTTCTCAAAGATGATAATATATTCCATTTACGTACTGAAATTTCACAGAAACCATAACACAAAAAAAGGAAAAAAAATCAAGAAAACTCGAATTTGGAAAGGAAAATGAAGAAGAGGAGAGAGAGTGAGTGAGAGAGAGACCTGGAACAGCGAGAGACGACGGAATTGGCGAGAGGAGAGAGGTGAGGAATACTGCGAACGTCGTCGTTTTGGTCTGCATTTGCGCTCTTGGGGCTGAACAAGGCTTTGAGCGACTTCTGATGGCTTCTCAACAGGCCTTCCCATAGCCCGACCTTCTCAGCAGCGTTCTCCATTGTTGCCGATTTCTTTCTTTCTTTTCGTCTTCTTCTCTCTAAGATCTCTTTTATTTATGGCTTTCTTTTTCTTCGCTTGTTTTGTGTTCGTTAAACGTTCCTTTTCTTTCGCTCGGTTTTTGTTTTCTTTCTTCTCTGTTTAAGCAAAGCATGATGATGGTTGCGTTTGCAAGAAATTTTTAGCTATCTTTATTCTTTACCTCATAACTAAGGCAGAATCTGTTTTTTTTTTTTTTTTAGGGGCAGTTTTAGGTCTCGTTCACTTCGCAGATTCGAGTTTTCAATTCGAACTAAAATGTAATATTTTCTGAAAACTTTTTACTGTAACAGAAAAAATTAGATGTGACATTTTCTGAGAACTTTTTACTGTATAAACCTAAAACTGAAAACTCAAATCGGTAAAATGAACGAGACATTATTGTTTTCTCATGCGCGCCTCACATAGGGTAAGAAATTGGGTCGAACCTGTCCGACTCGACCGACCCAACTCTACCCTACCAGAAATTCTCAATTTCTCTTTTTTTTAATTGTCAGATTTATAATTTTCCAACCCGCACAGTGCAAGTAGGGTTGCGGGGTGGGAAAGTTAGAACCCGTACTCTCTTGATCTGACCGATCAATACACGTTATTTCAATTATATATATATATATGTATATAATACATATATTATATATTAATTAATAATCACATAGAACCCTACATATAAAAGGCATTTTTTCTCTCCCTCACTCATTTTTCCACCGCCTCACTCTTCAGTCTCTCTCTGTCTTTTATTCTTTTCTCTAACCCTAATCTAATTTATCTAAAGCAGCCATTTTCCTCCAAATTATTCTTCATATGTCGAAGATTCAATCCAAATTGCTTTAAGAGCTTTTGTTTTCGTGATTTTGCTTTTGTTCTTTCTCGAAACTAATTTTGTAGTTAGAAATTAAGGCCTTTTGTTTTCTTTTTCATTTCGATTCAGGTTGTTTTTTTTTTTTTTTTTTTTTTCTTTAGAGAGATGAAGAAGAATAAGGAGGCAAGAAGCATTTACTGTTTAGTGAAAGGTCAGTGCTCATTTCTTTTGATTTTTAGAAAATGACTTGCTTTGTTAATCTCCTTCATGCATTGCTATGTTCATATATTTTGTTATATGGTCTTGCTCTGTAACTTGGCTCCTTAAAGTTGTTTGTTCTCCTTGTTTTGTCTGTGCAGAGAGAGATAACCACAATCCGCATAGACCCTGTCGACCCTACCCGAGTCAATGTAACCAGAAGAAGTGCGAGTTTTTAAGCTCAGCGGGCTGTTGCGGCCCACATTTTTCCCTACCTGCAATATGCGGCTTGACCCAAATTCAGGCCAAACCCGAGCTTACTCGGCCGAGTTACAGCCCTAGCCTCACATGATCAAAATGGTAGGAAAAAAGACTTATATATAACATTTTCTGAGAGTTTTTAACTGTACAAATTTAAAATTTAAAACTCGAATTGGTAAAATAAACGAGACTTATATATACTAAAGCTCTTAACTTGTTTCTTAGAGAAATTTTGTTAATCTTTTCTTTCCTTTTCTTCCCGTGTCTTTCTATTTTTACTCATTTGTCAGCTAAATCAGGCCTCCTAAATAGGAGGAATTATTCAGTACACTGAATGTACCATGTCATATTATTTATGTCGTACATCCGTCTAATGAGATTGTATCACTTAGATATTTTGTCTATGTCAACTTTTAATTTTTATTTTTCTCTTTCTTAATAGGTATTTACATTGATTATTGAGTCAAAAATACTTATTATTTTATCTAATTTTTTTATTTTAATGACTTAACTTTAAATTATTATTTTTATTCCTAAAATATAATAATCAAATTTCTCTAATGTCCCTTGCTATTCCATCGGCTGAGGAAAAAAAAAAACTTGATTAGAAATTTTTATTTTTTTAATATGATATTGAGGATATTGAGACTCCAAGTACATTAATATATTTTTAATATTATATTGCTTATTTATATTTTTTATTAAACTCAATTGTTGAGTCAGTTTCATGTTTTTTTCCCATTTGGATTACTTTTTTTTTATATGTGCTCAATTTGGAACGAAATGGACAAGCAAGAACGATAGTTCATGAAAGATTGAATTCAAAATGTATATGAATATATTTAACTCAAAGTAAGAAACGTATAAAAAGTAAAAGTATTATAAAAAAATATATATATATATATATGTTAGCAACTTAAGTTAAAAAAAAAAAAAAAAAAAGTTTAGCCGATGAAATAATAAGGGATGATCAGAGAAATTTGATTATTATATTTTAGGAATAAAAATAATAATTTAAAGTTAAGTCATTAAAATAAAGAAATTAAGTAGAATAATAAGTGTTTTTGACTCAATAATCAATGTAAATATCTATTAGAAAAGAGAAAAATAAAAGTAAAAAATTGATATAAACAAAATGTCTAAATAATATAATGTCATTAGATATGTGTACCATACTATGATATGATACACTTAATATACTGAATAATTCTTCTCTATATTGTGTTCCTCGTGTTAGCATTATGAAATCAAATTCAATTAATACTAACGTGTCAATAAAGGAGTTATTTTCAACAATTTCTTTGCACGTAAGACCATTTACCGTTAAAATACGTAAATTAAGATCTTGTTTAATTCAGTGTTTAAATTCAAAAAACAGTTATTTTAGTTGATTTTATGTTTGTTACAACAACAGGGAAGTGGGTAGTTTCAAGAAAAAAGACTTGTTTTTTATTGGTCCTTAATTGTAAAAATTTTGAAATTCAAGGGGTCAATTGTAAAAAAAAATAGGGACTAAATTGTTAAATTTAAAAAGTTAAAGGGGTGTTCGTATAAAATCTATGTTTTTTCTTTTTTGTTAGGGGTTGCAAATTTTTACCTAATAACTAATGGAGAACCCGTTATTTTAGAGGGGGAATTTCGTTGTTTCCTCACGTTTTGTTGTCTTTCTTTTTCATTATTATACTAGTTGAAACCGCGAAAGGAGAAAAGAAAGAAAGTGAAATGTTGATGGTCGTTTTCATACAAGGCCCCGTACAAGGGTCCAAGCCCAATAATTCTATCTCGTGACACTGTTGGGGCTCACTTTGTGGACCCAAGTCACGCTCAGAAAACTCGTGTGGGCTATAGGTAGTCAAACATGCCCATTTATTTCTTAGTCCAATCCGATTTCAAGTCCCGCTTAGGGGGTATAAAATAATTGGGCTAAGGAATGAATGGGTGATGGAGAATTCAACCCCAAAATCCTTTGTTTGCCTTGTAGTAGTTTTAGAAACCCTTTCTTCAGCCTTTGGAGACTCGAAAATCTAAAATTTAAGCTATGGAACCTTCCCATTTGATGCTAGACGAGAAGTTTTTCTGCTTTGGAGCAGCTTCCTCCGGAGCAGGCCAAGGATTCGTCTCCGTGGCAATCGCTTGCTCCAGAGGCATCACCGCAGATGCCACCACAGATACTTCCCATGCTCCAAAAGACTCTTCTGTGATCGAAAAAACCTCTTATGCTCTAAGAGACTCCCCTGTGTCTAAAGGATCTTCTCGTGCTCCATGGAGATTGAATGTGTCACGTGCTCCAGCGACGACTGTTTAACCAAAATTCAAAGGTGGCAATCTGGAGCTAGTTTGACATGTGTCCAAACCTATAGAAATAGAAGCGCCTTCAGAGCACCAAATTCAGTCAAACAATCCATGATCTCTAAACTTGGAGAAGGTCCAATGTCAGCAAGAATTCCGGATTTGGTCTCCAAATACAATAATTTTTGGCCAATTTATTTGTCAAAGAGGAAAGTCACTTGATGTAGGTGCTCTGGAGGGAAATGGTTCGTACAGGCCTCTGGCAAGGCGTGACTATACGGCTCCGGAGCAACCACCCAAGACTCCCAAACCTTCTCCTATAAATACCCCTTAGCTTCTTCGTTTCAGGGAACATTACACTTTTGAAACCCTTTTTGACACACATTCTTTCTGAGAGATTACAACTTGAGTTCACCCCTCTGAGAGGCTCTTCGGGTTTGAAGTTAATCATAGAAATCTCACTCAAAAATTCTTAAAACACTTCGTTTGATCCATCCAAACTCGTCTTCAAGCTACATTTGAAGTTTCTCAGGTTTCTCCAAAGGTCTGAAAATCTGCCCTCCGTGGCTGGACTCTGCAGTCTCGGAGCACACTTCTGAAAAACCATAAACTTCACCTGTTGATACACATTCTCGGAGGCAACCTGTGTTCATTCTCCGAGCACTCTTCTGAAATAGCCTTATCCATACTCTATGAGTTAGACATCCGCTCCAGAGGCAACTTATGCTTGTCCTCAAAGTGTTCTTTCAAATAGCCTTATCCATACTTTCCGAGTCAAATCTCCATCAACCGTTCGGTTACTCCTTGCGCCATACTTCATCCATGTGATCTCCATGAATGAGCTCAACATCTTCCCACATGCATAGTCGAGAGTGCCTCAGCAACTTGACAGTAAAGTGGGCCTTAGAATCCAATTTCTTTGGTTTACTTTGGGCGTAATCGATCACCCATTCTTCTTTGGAGGTCCTACCATACACGCTTCTCTGTGAACGCGGCGTGTTTCATCCTCGTCAGTATAGACACCACCGAATCTGGTACTTTGGTACTTGCATGTGTGTACCTCGTACACGTCGTACCCACCAAATCTACCGGGCCCCAACATAAAGGTGACTCCACTGTGGAGATTAGGCCACCATTCTACAATGGCACCTCAAAACAAAAGAACTTGTCTCACCCATGAAGGAAATTCTCAAAAGATGGAGAAGTGTGCTTCGCACCATGAAACTCTTAACACTGACCAACACAACGAAGGAGAACAGCCCACGATTCCGAATATCATGGCCGCCCTTTGATTCCTCGAAGACTCCTATAATGAGATCCTTTCCGAAGCCAATAAGCTCTGGGAGCGCTTTCGTAAAGACCTAGCTCTTGGTCTCGCTGATGATGAGGCTTTGCAAAAAGCCATAGCTGTTGGAGCAATTCTGAAGCCTTCAGAGCTAACCAATGCTTGTCCTCTTACCCGTGAAGATGTGCTAGCCATCTTAGAGCAGCATGCGCATGGCATTGCTTCAGAGGATGAGAAGTACCTGCCGTAACCTCCGCATCCCACGAAGCTATACCAAAAGTCGTACCTCTAGGGTATGAAACTCCTTCCTTTATGCTCTTTAATGGCCGTAAAGGCAACCCCAAAGAGCATATCAATCGCTTCCTCGATGCCCTTGGAATGTATTCCGGAGACCATGATCTTTGTCTCTGAAAGTTCTGTAAGTCGCTTACGGACAGAGCATACACATGGTATACTACCTTCTCTCTCGACTCCGTTCACACTTGGGAAGACATGGTGACTCGGTTTGCCACAAATACTTCCAAAATGAGGAAAGAGTCACGATCATTCTAGTTAGTAACACTCACCAAAGGCGTGGAAAAGACCTCTTGGATTTCGTCCGGAGATTCTGCGACCTCGCCCTTGACTGCTATGATGAAAGTGACGAATGAGCTCTCATCGACATTTGCATCAACAACATCCTTCCGGAATACTGGGTGCATTTGGAGAATATTAGTATCAACCAATTTTCTCGCCTCCTTGAGTCCGCTAGGAGAGCCATTCTCTCTATACGAGTCTGCGAACCTTGGTGTTGGAGGGAAAAGAAGTTCGTTGCTCCACAGACAATTGCTGCCTTTGATATAAAAAAATATCATAGAAGCATTGTTATCAAAATATCATAGAAGCACTGTTACATTTATTTCTAAGGGCATAAACTCTAACACTTGTGCATGAAGCGAAAGTTCTTAATGTGAACTCTATTGAACACTAGCCTTATTAACCGGGAAATGACATTAACGCGTACTTGAAACCATTGATCAATGACCTAAAGAGGATGAAGGAAAGTGAAATAGAAGTGAGAGATTCTTATCGTGAAATACATTCACACTAAGAGTTTTGTTGATGTGGACAATTAAGTTCTTCGCGGATAGAAACCTATATGGGTAATCGGTGAAGAGTTCAATAGGTTGCTATGTTTTCATAAATAAGACACCTTCATTACAAGAAAATAATTTACCTTACCCATGGAATATTTTTTTCTAAAGATCATTGATACCAAAGACAATGAAAGATTTTTAATGTTGACTGAAGAAGGAAACCTCATCAGTCTTTCACGAGTGAACAAGGCCTCGTTCATTTTACCAATTCAAGTTTTCAATTTCAGTTTTATTACAATTAAAAATTCTCATAAGAAGTCACATCTAACTTTTTTCTGCTATAGTGAAAAGCTCTCACATAAAATTAAATCTCAACTCGAATTGAAAACTCGAATCTGTTAACTGAACGAGGCCACGTATTTGAAATTGATGGAGATGTGAAATTAGTGTGTGGAAAGAGAATTAATGCTTAAACTTGTCTTATAATTCTTTTACGATATTATGAAATATAGAATATAATATTTTATTAATAAATAATATTTAGTGTTGTTCTCCGTTATATTTTCATAAAATATCATATGGATCCTATACTTATCATAAAAGTCTTCAATTATGTATATGAAGTGCTCATAGAATTTTGATTTGAACCCTCATTATGTATATGAAGTGCTCATATGGATCCTATACTTATCATGGTTTGGACCACGATTCTAGAACCCTCATACCAAACGCAACCTAAAACCACCCCCTTCTTGGTTTTGGATAGTTCCAACCCCTGATTTTGATTCCGGTTCCAAAATCATAGTTTGGACCACATGTTCAAATCATGATTCATGGTTCTAATTCTAAAATTAAAACTACTCTGATTTGAACCCTCATACTAAACGCAACCTAAATAACGATGAGCACTCTGTTTTGATAAGGATGTGTTGTTGTCCATTTCTGAATTAGTGGAAAGATCTTATTTGGTTTGTTTTAATAGTGATTACTAAATAGAGACATCAATATATATTTGGAATATATTAAACCAAGACCATGATAAAATCTTAATTCTTTTGTAATGAGAATTTAATTTTATCATTGTATTACTTTAATCCTCAATGATTAGTATACTCATATTCATTTAAGGTGTATTTACTAATCATGAATTCAATTTAGGAAAGGGAACTAAATTCTTTACTTTTTAAATTCTCTTGTGGGAGCTTTTCTAGTAGGATCAGAAAAAATGTACTATAAGTAATTCTCTATTTTCAGCTGTCATATTTGTCAAAAACTGTCTATTTTGTATAATATTTTAATCTAATATGATTTTAACATGACATAAAAATTAGAAATTGACACTATCAGTAAGACTGACCTACCATTCTTTTGTTTACTTTTTGGGTCTCACCTACAAATGAAGGATTGAGTTCCTTGATAAGGGGGAACTTGTATCCAATGTCACGACCTAAAAAAGGGTCGTGATTATTGGAGTTTAATTAAAATTTTAAATTTAATTAATTGAGATTAATTAAAAAAAACTAAGAAAATAAACATATCAATAATTACTATAACATATTGCTTTAGAGTCTTTTTTTTACAAATAATATTAAAAGAGTCCATAAATTTACAATTTTCCTTAAAATAATACAACTCTGAGACAGTGTCGACTGATACAGTTTACATACACACAGTACAATACAACTGAGAATAAAAACTGTAAAATCAAAATACGAACCATCTCGAATCTCGAGCCCTCAGTCAACTGTCGTAAACAAGCATTGTAAATCAAGTTGCTAACCCTGGTGAGAAAATATTTAAAGCAGAGGTGAGTCAAATGCCGAGTAGGAAAGAGGGGGATAAAGACAATAAAACAAATAAAAAAAATAATCAAAGTGATTGAAACATCAAATCAGAAGTATATTGTATGACTTAAATGCATGTAATAGAAGTATGTGAAAAAAATGATTAAATCACAACTGATGTTGTCAAATACAAAGTGTTGTAGTTAATCAAGTGTTTGAAAACTCTTTCAAAATACTATATCAATTTCAAAAGTTATGGAATATGGCAGCTAAGTAGTCTACAAAATATTAAGGCCCCATTAATTTCACCGATTCGAGTTTTACTACAGCAAAAAACTCTCAGAAATATTCACATCTAACTTTTTTACTACAGTAAAAAGTTCTCACATAAAGTCACATCTCAACTCGAATTAAAAACTCGAATCAACGAACTAAACGGCCCTCAAGTATTTTATAATTCTATTAGACACTTGGATATTCAAATTAATAGGCAAATTATTAGTTTGCGAAACGATTTTGGATATAGAAGCGTGTATGTGCGGATCGTATATAACAAAAATTTGTATAAAAGTTTTGAATACTTTATAGAATATATTAATTTATGCAATAACAAATTAATCATATTAATTTATAAAGATAGATACCTAGCAAACGATTAGGCAGATAACTTGAGATCTTTGACCACGAATAGTCCAAGCTTCTAGCTTTTTTGAAAAACTCGAATCTTCCTCGTGTAGTCCTTGAAATTTGCAAGACATAGAGTGTGGGCTCTAATGTAGAACTATTCGGATTATGATCACTCGCTAATTTGTATTCCTCCATTATCAACGCAAGTATGTAAAGGAACTGGGAGTTGGAAGGCTTTCTTCTCTTTTCTATTTCTTCTAAGAAAAATGGATGGATTCCATATCGTATATTAGCATTCTCAGCTTTCCATTTCATCAAGTTTCTAAGATACAAGAAATAAGATTTAGAATCTCAAAATCCGTACCAAATAAGTCAAAAACACGAATCCATAACTAAGAGTCTACTAACAACTCAGGATTAAGATAATTCTATATATGACTATTGGTAGACTCAAATTTGATTTTCTATACTTAACGGAGATTATCAGAAAATCAAATTGTGTATGTGTGTCCTAGTTCTACATAATCTCATTATGCATAATACACTTATTCAATATCCCTTTATATTAATGATGTGGATAACATCATTCTATTCCTAATGAGAATGACGTGTATTAGTAATGATGCGGATAACATCATTCCATCCTAACACAAATATGTAAGAAATAAATCATATGTCACTGGTTTGAATACTCTTTTCAAAATATCAAGACATAGTTTAGTGTATGGCTCACCACCCACAATACAGAGTGGCCCGTACGGGTTTCGAGACCTATCTCTAAGGATACGATCTCTATATTCCGATCTCTATGGTCATCATATTTAAACCAACTATCTAAAATGCTCAATCGGAGACTAAAATCATTTTTCTAAAATACTCATATGAAAACCATGACTGGCGAATTCAAATTTTCGGTAAGGTTTTTCATATATATAATTGCTATATATATATATATATTCGTACCTATATAAATAAAATTGTTTCGAAGTCCCAAAATTAGAACAAAACTGAGTTTTAAATCGAGAAGTGAAAATCGATTAAATATGTCCAAAAAGAAAGAGAAGTGAAATCTCATGCTGAAATAAATCTAAAACTCAAGAAGTGGATGCACTCTATCCAATATCAGGGAAACAACATGTTATCAAATCAACGGAAAAATCCACAAAACATGCGTATGAGCAAAACATGAAAAGTTGCCGTTAACAATCCAAAAACATCATGAAACATCATTCATGGTGCTAGACCAAGGTAATGCGTATCTACACTAATATCATTCTCCAAGAGAAACATGCTAAGCTTCTTAGAACTGTTCAATCTCATTGGATCGCATCCTTAGTTATGTAAACTTTCCTACAATAACAACAACAACAACAACAAGCTTTAATCCCAACTTAATTGGAGTCGGCTATATGGATTTCACTTTTCCATACGGTTCTATTCGAAATTATACTTTCCTGAAGGCCTAGATCTAGAATGTCTTTCCTAACGACTTCGGTCCACGTAATTCTTGTTCTACCCGTCCCTCTCCTAGTATTAGGTATAAGAATGTCCTCCCAAGCACGGACTAGTGCTTTTAGCGGTCTACATTGGACATGCCCGAACCACCTCAAGTGGCCTTCACGCACCTTATCTTCTATTGGTGCTACTCCTACTTTACTACGAATAACTTCATTCCTTATACGATCCATATAATCTATAAGCAAGTCTTTACTAACATGAATGGACTTGGAAGTTCTAATTCTAAAGCTCACCAAACAACCCAAATTAAGTCACCAAAGAGGGTTCCAATCATTACTTAAAACTAATTTGGGTAAGATTAACCACCTAATAAGGTTAAAAACTCATCTATTTAATAAAGAGCTTGCTATACCTCAAATGGGGTTGTAAAAGGCCAAAATAAGTGTTACTCCCGGGTGGTGTCTGGTTAACCAGAGGGTGATGTCCGGTTAACCGGTTGTGACAGTGGACTGCATAATCAGTTTTTACAATTTCGAGCCTAAACTTGCAAAATTCACCAAAAATTGTATATTTATCAAAATTGGACACATGATAGCTTGTTGGAAAGCTCTAGATCTCTAGTTTTCAAATATGTAAAAGCATTCACTAGAATTCATCTCTAAAAATTTTCAGAATTGAAGGAAACCAAAACTGTCCAGTAGAGTATGATCAACCATTTCACCAAAACTTGAAAAGTTCATAACTTAAGCTATAGGATTTCGTTTTAGATGGTTCAAGTCTCTAATTGAAACTTGAGAAGTCTACTTTCAGGTCCCACAATTATCTAGATCAAAAACCAAACCAATGAAATACTAAATTCTAATTCTCCAAGGGCAACCATTTTCAAAGTTTCAATAACATACCATTTTGTTCACTAACTTGAGGGATATAACAACAAATCATAATTGAATCTTCTGAGCGCCACCCAAACATGACTTCTAAATATCATAGCTTAAGACTTCAACAACCCACCATCATACTAACTGTTGACGGTAAAATTTCACCAACAAAAAACCGACCGGATTACCTCTCGGTTTTCCCTCGGATTACCGGTCGCCTGTGTGTAGTTTATCGTATCAGGAATTGATGAATATGTGTGTGTGCGCGTATTTACTAAATCTCTAGTATGTAAATGACGCAAGGAAATTTATAGTGGTTCACTCTATAAATTTTAGAGCTACATCCACTGTAATCTTGTATTTCTTTGTGTTTGGGCAAATTACAATTTACAATAATTATTCTCGATCGAGAGTTGTTCGAACCTCCCCCTTGCTGGGGGTCTTTTCCCTTTTATATTTGGGCTTCCTTCGCTCAGGGGGTTTCCCTCACAGCTAGAAGCACTCAAGTGTTCTCATTCGGTAGGCCCAGACGTAGCCCACTACTTAGCACTGTTCACTCAGCTGATTAGTCTTCTATTACGGCTCTGTGCTTCCCCGTAATACTTTCATGTCCCCTGTGGGAGCGGTCTGACAGCTCGCAATTAATGTTTGCAGACCACCTCTGCTTCTGCACGCAATCCGTTATGTCCTCTAAGGGACGTTCCTCTCGTCGCCAGCACTTCTTAGCCCCAACCGCCTTCTTCGATGGCCCTTTCTACGGTCGAGAGATCTTCATCCTTTGGCGTCGACAGCGCAAGTGGTCGACGCCACAAAGGATTGTCATCTTAACTTGGACTTCGTCCTAGGGCCTTCGTAGAGGAATATGAGGAGTCTGCAAGCGTCGAGGGCTCCTTGCTCGGTGGGGATTAATTAAGGCCACGTGTCGTGGTATACTTTGCCCATGCGTCCGCCACATTTTCCCACACAACACCAACCATAGGGCTTGCTTAGGCAATTCTTCAAACACGTGATATGCATGATTTTCTCTTAAGTTCTACATGAGTAATTCGAATCAATTGTGTTGCATACGAATCAATTCTCAAATTTATATTGGGCCCATATGTACATAATCTTTCTTCTCACAACAAAATCAATAATCAAAATAACATGATTACATCCCAACTCCTCATGCATGCTGAAAATAGACTCTATATGCTAAACTATGAATATTGTAAATAAAGCACAACCTTGTGGATCCTCCTCCACACAAGTCTCACAATAATAAACAAGATTGTAGGTTATGGATAAAATACAAATATTAAGACAAGTCTCGAATTAAGGGACGTGCAAGGAAAATCATGCTAATTTTGAAGAAGTTAAGATCAAGATTCCAACAGGCATGAACAATTTTCCATACTCAAATCAAATAGGAACATTAATAAAATAAGAAATTTCAGATTTTAAAGAAAAGGAATCCTACGTTATAAATGAAAGCATATGGACAGCTTTTCCTCCAAATTTCTTTAGGGCTTTACATATTGAGGTTGTTCTAGACGTTTTAAAGTAGGCGGTGCCGACTATCACCATCGGATGTGGCGGCTCAAGGCGTGTCCAGCGGCGGAGCTCCGGTGGGCTACTGTGCATGATGGATTTTCATAGCCAATAAGGGTGATCTCTCGTTCTACTCGTCATAGAAACAAGAATAACTCAATTCCGATTTGAAATAAGTGAGTTATGGAGTCTTGAAGTTAGAAATTTTCATGGAAGAAAGAGGGAGAGAGAAACCAGATAGGAGGAAAATAGAAAGAAAGCTGATGAAATTAAGGTGACATAGGAGAATTGGGTTTTAAAATCATATTTGGGTTCATAAAGTGAAAATTAAAGGGACATAGTAGAAAATATATCAATATGAAAAGTTTAAGAAAGTATATAGGTTAATTTTTAGTTATAAAAATTAATAGGTCATAATTTATCAACTTATGGTTCATAACTAGATAAGTTATAGACAAATTTGTCAAGTTATGGTTCATAGCCAGACAAGTTATAGACAATTATGGACAATAATTTGTCAAGTTATGATTCATAATCAGACATGTGACGACCCTCCTTTGAGGCCGCCACTGTTACTAACTTTTTAACTTGTACTTACTGGGGTTTCTTAAAATTTGCGGAACATTTTTTTTTTTTTAATATAAGAAAGAATACTTTCATAATTTGTAACAATAATTTCAAATAAGTGAATCACTAAATTTCTTAAAGCTTTTCTTAATTTCAGTTAAGATAAAACGTTCTAAAAATATCTTTCAAACAGAGCAGCATTTGAACTCCTATTTCAAATACTCTTTAAAAGCCTTTCTAAAACTAGCCAATTCAATCAGGCCATTTAATTTTGACTTTAAAACGGATTTCGTGAGAAATCTTAAATTCAAGTACATCTTAAAGCCCTTTTAAAATCAATCATTTAAATCGTCATGTTTAAAATTTATTTATTTGTTGCATACTCTGTTGCAACGTTCTAAAACTTAAATACTCAAAAACGAGGGTTGTTAGCTACAACCTCGGTTTCCTTAACATACATATGTACCTATACTTTTTAAACAAACATGCTTGAAACCTTTAAATCATATATACATATACATGATTTTTCTTAAACTTACTGCGGAAGATAACTGCGTGAGCGGTATCCATTCCCATCTCCACCATTCGTCCGCCGCTTGCCATTGCCCTTCAAGAATTGCTGATAGGTTTCTTACCTACAGCATGAACATATCTGATTGAGCTTTCGCTCAGCAAGTAGGAACTATATCTCACAAAATAACTGTAAGTACACATGAATAAATATGCATGAGCTGATTATGCTTAATTATGATGTCTTATCATAGTCTTATTATCTTATCTTATCTTATCTTTCTTACTGATGGGCCCGAGTGCTCGCGTACCACTTGCGCGCAATCATCGGAACGTGAGGGTTTGCAAGGTCCCCCACGACACCGTGATTATAACTTGAATGCCTCCCTTGAGTCGGAGGACATTATTGTTATTTTCTTTTTCTCCCTCGTGGAGCATGAGTTACCTCCCTTGTGGAGTCTGGTACGACACTCAACTGATAATTATTCTTATAAGTTCCTCTTGACTTATTAAGGTGTATGCAATATGACATAGCAAAGCATACTATAACATAGAATGTACTCAAATACATATACTTCATGTGCACTGCTTAAGTGTATGCAGTATGATCTAGCATAGTATACATAATATTAAATTAACTCAAACACATATAATTCATGTGCGCTGTTTATGTGTATGCAGCATGACAGCATCGCATACAATACTTAAAGCATAAACATGCATATATAACATGTGTAACTTTCTCTTTAAAATCTATTCATACTGTAGGCGAGATCCTACTTACCTGATTTACAGAGCTGGAATCCACTCTTCGCCAAACAGCCTATTCTCTTACTTGCTTACTTCTGAAAATGAACACCCATTGAGAGTGTGAAATTATCTGCCATTTGCTATTCTATTTTAGCAACTTGTGAAGGAAATCTAACCCTTTACTTAAGGTATGTATTCCTTTCCTTTATTGAAGGATAATTTACTATAAGAATCAATTTAGTAGATCCTCAAAATTTTATTTTCCTTAATTGCCCTTAACATACTTATATCTAGATTGAAAATCATTTACCCAATATAATAACTTATTCTCCATAAAATTCCTCATTGAACTTATTATGATATTAAGGCCCAATTCGGCTAGAAGCTTATTAACGGCATTCTAACTCTTA
>NW_010363915.1:55845-124489 GCF_000414095.1 Morus notabilis | reverse complement strand
CGGGATCTTAACTTGAGTATTTGGCCATTGATGGTTTGTGTGAGAGAGAACGTGAGAGGAGAGAGAGAATGAGCGGGAATAAGAGAAAGAAAGTGCAAGAACCATAAAATTTCACTATATAAAGTATCTGATTAAGGTAAGATTACGTGCCTGATCTTATCCTCAATTATTTCTTCTAAACAGATTAAATTTGTACTGATTAGAGGTAATTAGTTTAGCTCACGTAAGTTAATCTACTACTTACAGTCCAATATTAATTTCTGAATAATTCAATATTGTTTTATATTCTTACTCGCGTAATATTTCAACCTGTTTCAAGTCTTGAAATTAATTTTAGACTGAACAAATTCTAAATTTTAATTTTCTGTATTATATCCCAAGAATGATGTTTCTGACAGTGTCAACTCCCGAGCTCATATTGTACCCATCTACTATAGGTATTTATCTTGCGACTTTAACCTAACTGTCTGGCAATTAAAGATTTTTTTTTCTTCTTTTAAAATGTCAGTGCATTTTTTTTATACGCCGCTAACATCGTGCTGTGCTTGGAGATTCTTGAAATTAAGATTCTCAAACTATACTTGTACTGAAAATTATTCTGCCTTAAAATACGGCGAGAATTTATCGATCGAATTTACTTGATCGAAACATGAACTTAACATGAAATTTGCTATAGAATTTAGGAATACATATATTAATTCCATAAATCCTCCATTCACAATATAACATAATATTTTCTAAGAAAATCCTTGCCTTAAAAATACATGAATTGTATTATTTAAGGTCTGAAATTTTCTCAGTCATTGCAAGACAAGTTATAGACGAAAACAGTAATTTTGCCTATTTATTAACTTATGTAAACTATTGGCCTATTAATTTTAATTCATTTCAAGTCTTGGCATATTTTCCTCTTTCTCCTAAAATTAAAGGCTGTGTTTGAAATTGATCCCATTTTTATTTTTTACGGTTTTTGAATAAGAAAAAATGAAAACGTTTTTAAAATGGCGTTTGGCGCAATAAAGATAAAAAACAGAAATGAAAACGATTTTTTAATTTAGTGTAAAATGAGAGAGAAATAAAAAATGACTTTTAGTCGTTTTTCATTTTTTGTTTTTATTTTCTCCTCTCTCGAGCAAAGAGAGAAAAAAATATATTAATGGGGTTTTTTACACTGAAAATAATCTCTTGATAAAACTACCAAACGCATTTTCAAAAATGATTTCTATCTAAGATTAAAAACATTTTTATTTTCATATTCATATGAAAAATAAAATTATTTTGAAACGAGTTCCAAACGAGCCCAAAAAAACGCTCCCTTGTGTGACTTTGTTAGAATAAGGTCTAAATAATGAAATCTTAAATCCAAAATGGTCTTTTTCCAAATCTTCACACTTCATGACAAGTAAAATAAGCAGAAAATCGAACATGGGTCTTTTTAAAATGTTTTTAAATACTTGGAGAAAAATTACAAATATTCAAAAATTGAGGGGTTAAATTATAATTTTGGTAAATAATTTTCAAATCTCAAAATATTTATAATGAAATAATTATAATTGAAATTAAAATGCTAATTTTTAAATTAATTAACACTAATAACATGGGTCTTTTTGAAATATTTTTAAATATTTGGAGAAAAATTACAAATATTCAAAAGTTGAGGGGTTAAATTATAATTTTGGTAAATAATTTTCAAATCTCAAAAAATTATAATGAAATAATTATAATTGAAATTAAAATGCTAATTTTTAAATTAATTAACATTAGCAATTGGATTAAATTAATTAATCTCAATTAATTTAATCGAGTGTTACATCCTAAAATAAAAAGAACTAACTAAACCTATTTAATATTGTACCCTTATTTTAATTCAGTTACTTCACATAAAGGCACTTTGTAACTACACTTATTTTATTCCTATTCTTCTAATTTTTTAGTAAAATAAATAACAATAAGAATTTAACACTTTATGTAATTTTATTCCCCAACAGATTAGTAAACACAATAATGAAATTCTAGAATTTAATCGTATGAAATTTAATTTACTTTTTGCTGAAAGTTATTTCTTATTCTTTTAATTATTAATTAGTGAACTCACCCTTATTGTATCTTTTAATTTGCCAATGAGTGAGATCAATTTATATAGTCCATATCTCGATAAGTTTGAGATATAATATTATGGATAGCTGAGAATAATAATTTATATGTTAGCCAATTAGTGAGATCAATTTTGTATTTTGCTCAAATATAAGTAACCAATTCTCATGTATCTAATATTGAATGAAAATAAATTTTAATGAAAAAAAAAATTGAATGAAAATTTATTCCCCATCTCTAAGTGAGAATATAATTTTTTTGGAGGGGGTTTTCGTTGCCCCCACTACCTTTTAAAAAAAAAAAAAAAACTTTTTAACTTTTTTTTCTTTTCTTTTCTTTTTAGCTTTTTTTGTAGTTTTTCTTTTTCTTTTCCCTTTCTTTTCTCCTTTATTTTTTTATTATCTTTTAACCTCTGATTTTTATATATTTTATAAAATATATCTCATTTAAATATTTTTCTTAAAGTTATTTAAAATATTAGTTTTTTAATTGTTTTGCTAAATAAATTTATTCTCACGTGCCTCTATATAAACACATTCTGCCAATAATACTCATAAATTTAAAATTCAGTTGCGAAACATTTTACACCAATTTGTTCTTAATTTTTTTTAATATTTTTTTATCTGTCTTTTGCTGCACATCTTTTTCCTCACTTTTGTCTCTATTTAGTTTATTCTTTCTTATTTTTTCCTTTTTAACTATTTAAGTAATTATTATTTTAAATGAATCACACCTATAAAGTACGCTAGTGTATATAAATATGTACTAAGCCTCGTTCACTTTGTAGATTTGAGTTTTTAATTCAAATTGAGATGTGATATTTTCTTAGAGTTTTTCACTGTAGTAGAAAAAGTTAAATGAGATATTTTTTGAGAGCTTTTTACTGTAAAAATTTAAAATTAAAAACTTAAATCAGTAAAATGAACGAGATCTATTTATACTGTATAGTGTACCAGCGTCTCATGCCATGCTTATGAGTCAGGTCATATCATTCTATTTCTCGTGTTGGACCGTGCTTTACAAATGTGCTCAACGTTTGTAGTTGTGCCATACAGTTCCACAGAGCTGCGGCTTCAGAGCAACACATTTTTCCAACGTTTAATTCTGACACATCTCCTATCATTCAAAATCTAGTTCATTCGTAAATTTAAGTTTTTAATTTAAGTTAAAATATAATTTTATGTGAAAATTTTTTATTATAATAAAAAAAATTAAATGTAATTTTTTATGAGAATTTTTAACTGTAAAAAAATTAGAATTAATGCTATGTTTGGTAGGAAGGAAAGAAAATAAGATAAAAAGTAAATATGGAAGTGATGAAAAATAATAATGATGGAAAAGAAATTGATTTTCTTTTATGTTGTTTGGTATGATAAGATGGAAAGAAAATGAGCTTACATTCACTTGTTTGGTATTAGAAGTTAAATTGGGAGGAAAGAAAAAATCTTACTCGTAAATTACTTTTATATCCTTAAATTTTTTGCTTGGATGTTGATGGAGAAAAGGGTAGTTTAGTAACTTTGCTCATTTTAATGAGTTGTCCTTATTTTCCATCCCATTTTCTGCCCACTTGTAGAAAGAAAAAAAATAGTAGGGCTTACATGTATTATTTTTCACTCTATTTTCTCTTCCTTTCTCTTTTCTCTCCTACCAAACAACCTACATTTTCATTTTTTCTCCTAAAATCTCTCCACCTTCTTCCTTCTTTTTACTTTTTTTTCCTACTAAACATACTCTAAAAACTCGAATTAGTGAAACGAAGACACGTATGCTCCCGACTAGGTCAACGTGTGGCGTCGTGCTCCCTTTACTAATGGGCCAAACAGCCCAGTCCATTTGACGGCTCTAGGCCCAAGCACTTTTAGCCCAAATCTCTCTGTTGGTTGACTTGTTGACCAATTACTTTACAGTCTACTCCTCTCTCTCTGGGCGCTGATACTACTGATTCTCCGAAAGAGCTCAAGAGTCGAACTCAAGGCGATGGGTCAAGTTCAAAGCGACGTCGCATCAGAAGCATCGAATGAACACGTTCCAGGCGGTGATCGGATTTTGTCATCTTCTTCTGCAAAACCAACATCTTCTTCTTCTTCTTCTTCTTCTTCCATGGAATCTCTTATTGCCGGTACACTTCTTTCGTTTCTTTCATATTCAAATCCTTCTATCGTTCTCATTTGTTTGTTTGTTTGTTTGTTGTTTGGTATTTTCAGTTTGTCATGAAACTAATGAATTTAGTTCATAAAGTTGCTTCGTTTTGTTCTTCTCTTATTATATGTCCCCGTCCAACACGTTATGATCTTCAGGTATTTGTAAAAATGCCTTTGTGGATTTTGGGATTTGAAATAGTTGTATTGATAATCAAAATTTTCATTTAACTTGAATAATAAGCTAATTGGGCTTGTTTGGCATTACTTTTTAGAAGCTGCTTTCCGCTTCTTGATTCCTTTGAAGCATTTGGATAATTTTTTTAAGAAGCTTCCACTTAAACTACAAAAAAAAAAAAAAAAAAAAAAAAGCTGTTCTAATAAGATTTAAAACATATTAGTGCTTAAATAAGATTATTTAAGTTACATTATTTATAGTGTTACGAACTCGCCCTTGAAGACCGGCTTACAAGGATAGGAGACCAAAGTGCTTTTAAACCCACATATTATCATATAATGTAATATGTTTTTTATTATTAGAAGATTTATGGGAGAACCGTGATCATGATTTTGATTTTTGAAATTCAAAATTGTTGTGAAAGAAAAATACTGTAGAGAATGAAGAACCATGATTCAAAACTAGGGACGAACCCTTGGAACAAACATCCCATTAATATAGTTTTGTTTCATTAAGCTCTTTTGAAAATATAGTTTCAAACACTAACTAAGCAAAAGCAATGTCAAACTAGCCATAGTGGTCTTTAAAAAAAAAAAAAAAAAAAAATTTGATGAACTATTGAGATTTCTTCTATTTCATTCAATAATTTTTGAAACTAGTAAACCTATACCCTGTTAGTTGTTTCACTTTCATTTATTTCATATGTGAAGCGGTTGAGTACTCTTAAGGGAAAGTCTTATAGGTAGAAGAAGATCGCCAAAGATTGATCATTCGATGAAACGTCCATGCATTATAGCGACCACTTATTTTGCATTTCCACTTATTCCCTTTGAATAATGACCATAGAAGATTAGAAATGAGGGGGAAAAAAAGAAAAAGAAGGGAAATTAACGGCATGTGTGAGTCAGATACAATAAAGTCCAAATATAAAAGTCACGAGAATAACAGCTGAGCCCTTTCTCTGTGGATATTTTGGATCATGATTTTAGTGGCAATTGCATCCCAGTCCCAACAAGCCTCACCATTCTTGGACAATTTTGGGATTGGAATTCCTGAAAATCAAGATTTGACTTTGAGCCCTGCCCATTTGTAAATGTTGCGAACATAATCTCCTAGAGGAAAACAAAATCTTATGTTGAAGCAGAAATCATGAGGTTGCTATGGATATATGTAAATCTTTCTGTGTAGTTTGGCAGTCCATTACTACCTCTGTAGATAAATGTTTTTTACGCGTATCTGAATTCTTCATTTAATGAGAAAAAACAAATGCTTTATATTCTTAATTGCCGGATGAAAAAAGAAAGTTGGTGGTGTGTTTGACAACTCTATTTTTGTTCATTAACAGAAGCTGCAGCATATGGCAATGATGGCGAGGAGGTTAGTCCATTTCAAAGACACAAACTTATCTTGAAGAGTTAGGCATGGATCATGCTTGATTTCATGTTTGTTTTATCAAAGAATATAATCTGAAAGATTAATTTAAAATAAATCGAACTTTACATTTTTCAGTCTCTTGAAGCCAAGGCTCAGAAAGCTTTGGAATGCCCTTGCATAGCTCATTTGCGAAGCGGCTCTTGTGGGGTTCAGTTTTCAGAGGCATTCCTTTGTTTTCTCAAGAGTACTGCCGAAGAAAAGGTATTCACAGATCTACATAACTGCCACTTTGTACTTTGTAGAGCAATTGGGCACGCCTTTTGGATACTTATCTTACTTATGGTTAGTTATATGTCATGTCTTCGCATATTATATGTCGACTGTCGTCACAAGTTGTGGTATGGTGGGACTGAAATTGAACCCATCCTTTGAGTGTGATTGGAGGTCCTTTCCGTTTTATTGATCGGCCTATCGATTTATGCTATAAACGAGGGATGAAGGACGGGATGATACCGATCATCCCCTTTTTCTATTCATGCCTTTGAGTTTAAGTTGGATGAAACCCCATCAATCAACAATTTATTTATAATTGGCTTGCAATCTCACAAGTTTTGTTTGTAAACATTTTTCTCCTTTGCAGGGCTCGGACTGTTGGGATTAAGGCTTGTTGTTGTTGTTGTTGTTGCAGGGCTCGGACTGTGTGCATCCATTTGTGGCTCTGCAGAACTGTATCAAAGCTAATCCAGATGCCTTCTCGAAGGACATTTTAGAGGACGACGAAGTCAAGAAAGAGGAACAACCTACACAAGAGTACAAAATCTACCCACCCGAATGGTCCAAAGAACCTCGAAGTCCCAAATCAAAACTCTAGGTGGAAAAAAAAACACATTGTTTTTTTTCTTCCTTGTTAGTCATCCACACTTGATTTCTCTTCCTTGTTTTTTTCTCTTTCTTATAATTCTAACACAGGAAGCAGAAACCACCGTATTATTTTGATGAATAAACTGTAGTTTTTTGCATAGGTTGGAGTTCATATTTGTTAGAAAACTGCTCCAACCGTATTTTATTTTGTAATCTCAATGGAATAATCAGAAGGTAGTTCTCCTGAAGGAGATTTTTCTGTGGCATCTAAATGCAATAAGCATAAGGTTCTAACGACCAAACTTGTTGAAAACTTGTTAAATGCAATAAGCATAAGGAGATTTTTCTGTGGCATCTAAATGAAAACTTGTTGGAGACGAGTTTTATACTTTTTTATGACTTTATTAGCTTCGTGAATTTGAGTTTTTAATTTAAATTAAAATGTGATATTTTTTTTAAAATTTTTAACTGTAATAAAAAATATTTTTTAAAAAATTTTAACTATAAAAATTAAAAATTAAAAATTTAAACCTGAACGATATTTATATATACTAAAGCTCTTAACTAGCTTTTTAAAGAAGCTTTGTTAATCTTTTCTTTCCTTTTCTGCCACTGTCTTTCTATTTTTACTCAAGCCCCTTAGGCCCCGTTCACTTCGTTGATTCGAGTTTAGAATTCGAGTTGAGATGTGACTTTATGTGAGAGCTTTTTACTGTAGTAAAAAAGTTAGATGTGATTGTTTGTGAGAGCTTTTTACTGTAGAAAAACTCGAATTCTAAACTCGAATCAGCGAAGTGAACGGGGCCTAAATAGTGTTCCACGTGTTAGCATTACGAAATCAAATTCAATTAATGCCAGCGTGTCAATAAGAGTTATTTTCAACAATTTCTTTGCGCGTAAGACCATTTACCTAAATGATTAAGGACTCATTGAATTCACTTATTTAAATTTAAATTTTTTATATAAATTAATATGTAATTTTATCTGAAATTTTTTTATTATAATAGAAAATTTAAATATTATGGTTTTGTTCGTTTCGTTGAATTCACTTATTTAAATTATTATGGTCTCGTTCGTTTTATTGATTTGAGTTGAGATGTGATTTTATGTGAGAGTTTTTTACTGTAATAAAAAAATTAAATGTGACTGTTTGTGAGAGTTTTTTACTGTAATAAAATTCAAATTCTAAACTCGAATCAGCGAAACGAACCATAATTTTTAATTATAATAAAATTAAAATTAATAACTCGGTGAAATTAACATATCATATCATTCGAGTTTCGCCGAGGCCCAGAACTCGGGACTCTGACGATGCTTCCGCAGTCCGATTGCCGCTCGCAAGTCGTATGTCGAAAAGCCTCTCCTTGCCATCGTCGTCGGTGAGCGTTAGAGCCACCGATCTAAAGAAGTTTCTATTTCTCCACTATAATCACTTTAAATTCGACAGATTTTTCCTTTTTCCAACAAAAAAAAAAGTTTGGATTTGTGGTATTTTGTGTGGAACTGAAGAATCGTGATTGTGAGTTTTGCATATTACGACGGGAATGAATGACAAGGGGCTAAAGCTCTACGCCCTGTGTATCTGAACACGGCTCGTGTCTTGTTGTCAATTTGGTATGTTGATGGCGATGAAGGAATCCGATGTTTTCCAATCGAGAGATTGGCTTAAAGCAGTACCTATTTGGAAGTCGCGTACGTCTTGAGTAAGTTTTGTTCTTTTTGCTTCTAGAAGTTTCTAATCTCTTGAATCTTGTTGTTAATGGAATATATTAGGTTGTTAAAGAGAGAATTAGTTATTTTTCCTGAAAGGATGTAGTTAATCTTGTTTAGCAGAGATTCTTAACCTAGAAAAATGTCATTTTAATGGCTTAATTGCTCAATTACAAGTTCTATGAGAGTGTGGCTTAAAATTTATTGAGTATTTCATACTAAGTGACTCAATAAAATTGGACTTGACAGATTATTTGTCTCGTTGCCATCATTTAAGATTTTTAGTTTATATATTGATCGAGGATAAAGTAAAATCAAGGGTTCCCACCGGAAAAAGAAGGAAATAAAAATTGAAAGTGAAATTTGGAGTTTTGGACAAGTCAAGGCATTCCCTTTGATACTTTAAAAAACCTGTGTTAAAATAATGACCATTTTTTGGTGTAGTTTTGGAGAAAGGTTGTAGGACCGTCGGTATTGTGGTTGTTTCCATTCAGTTTGTGCTCCATAAAGTACATGTGAAGCCCTGTACATTGGGTTTACTGGGTAATTTCGATTCATTATGGTTTTGTTAGGGGCCAAAAGAAAAAGGTTTTATATTATTTCTGTGTTTTTTTCTTTGTATAAGTTTGTAACGTATAATTTTGCTTGTTCATCGAAGAGCTGAAGTTGGTGATTGGTAAAAATGTTGGTAGATGACTGAATTAAGAGGTGTATTTGGAGTGTTAATTTGAAATGAGAGTGTTTAATTTGGAATGTTGATGCCGAGAAATAGGATTAGGCGGAAGGACGTATGCAAGTGCAAACTGCAATTTCAGTTTTTGTATTGAAACTAAATGGACCAGTGAAGCAAAGTCTCATTATCATTCAAGTGCAGTGTTAGTTTGAGTTCATGTTTTGGCTTCACAAGGCATGACGAAAGAGCATATAAATTTCTGTAAGTTACAGATATACTTCAGACTCATGCTTTTGGTTAGAAGAATTGATGAATTTTAGTTTGTATTACTTGCATCAGAGGAATTGCTAAGCCTTGTTCTTAATGTTTCTGTGTCTTTTTTCTTAACGTTTGGTAGTTGGAATAATCAACTTTCTTGATCTTGACAGATAGCTTGCACGGAGATAAGAGTCAACTGACTGCTAGCGATCAACATGTCAAAGATGGTTTATACCTTGCTTTATTTGAAATCCTCGAGTTTAGTGAGTCATTCTTTGAGATAAATTTGTTTGCTTCTCATGGAGGTTTGATGCAAAAAAGGCATTATAAGTGTGTTGTATATCAAACTTTGTACAATTAACTGTTCTAGACAATCTATGTACTATTAAATGTACCTTTCTCCTCGACGGAAGCCATGTCCTCGGACCGCGCCAGCGATCTCGCCCTTTCTCCCATGGATGTCCTCCCCCAACGCTTGCGCCGCTACAACCACCTTTTCCAATGACTAGAAGTCTTAGAGCTTGAGTAATTCCTCCATCAAAATCCTCGTCAGATCTGTCGATGACAGCGGTGACAAGGAGAGACGAGTCCCACGAGTCTCAGGCGAGGTCGTGGTGAGGGCGAAGTCAAGTTCGTCGCCGGTGAGGATATTTCAGCCGTTTTGGCATCAAAGATTCAAATCTTTTGGCAATGATTTCCCCGTCATTTGGTCTCCTCCCCAAATCCTTGGACGTCTCTGTTGTGTTTGCGAGGGGTTGACAGGATTGAAGCGACAAATCAAATATATGATTTCTCCTAATTCATTCCTAAAAAATCAGACGAAATTAACAGATTTCTTCCTCAAATTAAATATATGATTTCTCCTAATTTATGTGTTATTTTATTTTGTTTTGTTTTGTTTTATAATTTTCTAGTTTTACTATTTATTTTCTTATTTGACAGGCAACCTCTAAACACTATAAATAGAGAGGTTGGCCTAAGGTTTTCGGAAGTTTTGGATATTTAGTTTTCTGTCGTCTTACTGTCAGTCTCATATTTTCTCTCTAGAACTTGTGAGAATGTTTTGCAAGCTAGGCTAGAGTTCTCTTGGTGAGGTTAGAGATGAACTTCTGTTGAGCGACCCATTTCAGAGTTTTGATTCCTTGTGCTATAAAGTTCAATATCTGAATGAATTAAATCTCATCTATTTTTCTATTACTTTTCAAAATATAGATTAGAGTGACACATGTATATTTTTTTTAAAAACATATATATTTCTTTTCTGGTATATGTATATCTTTTCTTAAAATATGTATATTTCATCTCTGGTACATGTATATTTTTTCTTAAAATATATATAATATGGAGAGACGCTTATAATTTATCTAAATATTTATATATATATATATATATTTTTTTTAAAATATATAAATTTTAAAAAAAAATATATGTACCGAATTAGAGAATTTACCTATATACAGGGGCGCGCGGAATCCCTCTCCTTGCCTTTGTTAATCCCACCGTGGCAAACCAAACATATCCCAAGTCTTTCTTCAACTCTAATGTAACCTACGAAGCAGTATCTTTTATTTTCTCTTTGCCATCGCTTTCGCTCTCAATAAAACAAAAATGGCGTTATCTTCCTTCACTCACTGTTCCTGTTCCTTCGCTTCTCAGCTCCTCCCTTCTCGCCGGCCCAACCCCACAAACATTCCTTCTTCCTTCTTCTTCTCCCCTTCTCGTACACTCCGATCTCCGACAGTCCTCCGCTTAGCTGCCGCAAAAAGCGACGACAAGACCAAAACCGACAAGACCAAAGATGAAGAGGTAGAGGAAGTCGAGGTCGAAGAGGAGCTTCCGTGGATTCAGGAGAAGGCCTTGGACTTGGTGGAGTTCACGGGCTCCGTCACGCAGGCCATTCCTGGGCCCAGAGTTGGGGCCACTTCTCTTCCATGGATTCTCGCTCTTCCTCTTGCCTATGCCGGGATTACTTTCGTCATTGCCTTTGTCAGGACCGTCAAGAAGTTCACTTCACCGAGAGCGAAGCGCAAGAGATTGGTATTGATTTGTTGTTCTTTTGTTTGTTTTGATGTTGCTGCGATTTGTGGTTATTGAGATGGTTAATTAAGAGAACTTGTGTAGAAAATATTAGAAAAGCATAATGCTTGTTGATATTTTATGTGGGATTTATTTTCTAAGTGAATATGGTGAAGATGATGGAGGAAGATAATGAACAAATTTTTTGCTCATTTGTTTGTTTTGATGTTATTAAGATTTGGGTTTCTTGTGTTTTTTGTTATAAAGATGGGTAATTAAGAAAACTCGATGTGGAAATATCACAAATACATAATGGTTTATTGATGTTTTTGTGGAATTTATTTTCTGAGTGAAGAGAATATAGGAAGAGTTAAACTAGGTTCATTAACAATGGGTACTTTTATACAGGGAAAAAGGAAAACTAGATACAGTAATGTTGGTTTATAAAGGTCAATGATTATTAATGCGTAGTTTTTCCCTGTGCTTGCATGTGTCTTTGCTAGTCTTTGTTTTGTAAGTTTTGTTATGTTTGGCTCTGTGCAGATCAATAAAAATGCCATGCTATGCAAATCAATAGATGAATTGTTTCAGAAAGGAAGAGATGAAGTAACCCCGGATGCACTCAAGACTCTTGCACAAAAGGTGAGGGAATCTCACCCCAATTATGCATGTTTATTATAAATTATGATTTGGTTAATTTTTTTTTTTCTTTCTCAGACATAGTAACTCATTTTGCTACCCATTTTGATATCATGTCATGATCTCAATCACTGCTTTTGTTCCCTGACCTGATTTTAAACGAAAATACATGCTTCTGTATCCATTTCTTTTTAGGTCCCATTAAATTTTTTTTATATCATTAATTGGCTTAATGGATTTTTCGAGGAATATATGTGGTGATGCACTTTTAGTTTTATCGAATTATAGTATTTGACATTTCCAACTATAGGCTATCTATGTTTTTGTGAAGGGATAATAGATCTGAGCTTTTAATTTCTTTCTGTTCTTAGATTGATAGTCTTAACTTCCAGACATGTGAATCTATTGCCTCGGGCTTCTTGTTTTTTTTTTTAACACGTGGATGTGCTTATGCACACTTCTACTGGTGGTCTGATAACTGCTGCTAATTTGTATCCAGACAGATTTCGCCGTGGATGAGATTTTGCGCAAGTATATACGATATGCTTTGAATGAGAAGCCATTCAACCCCGATTTGGTAGCTGGCTTAATTCATCTCGGGAAAGCTTCTGGATTGGATGACTCCCAGATTGCTGAGGTTTTAAATGAAATCTCTAGACGGATTGTACGAGATAAAGGTAACTAATTTCATGCTACATTAGCTTACTGTTAGGGCTGTTTGCCTTCCAACCAAACAACCAATTTAGGCTCTACACTGTTTTCATCATGTTCTTTACTGGAGTTTATAGTTTCCCATAGCGTTGATCGCGATTATGAATGATAGCATTTTTCTCGTCTTATTATGCCTACAATTATTTCATAACTTGAGCATGATTTAGAATTTCCAACACTTGGAAGAAATAAAAATGAATGGGGCTGCTGATAATGGATATTGACACTTTCTTTTCTTTTCCTTCTTTGCTCCCGTTTTCTCCTTACTACCATCGTTCTTTGTTTTTCATTTGTTTGCTGTTGTTTCTTCTGTTTCTACTTCCTATTATAATGGTGGTTGGTTGGGGCTGTTCTTCTGGCTTATGTTTTTCCATTGGTGCTCCAGTTCCCTAGTGAGTAAATAAAATCCAGCTCACTTTTCTTCCAAAATAACTTAGAAAAAACGAGAGTTCAAACTCAAATATGTTTTGCACCGTAAAAATGATATCTGACAGCTTGTGTGATCTTCAGGTCCGGTCGTCATGGATATATCCGGTTATACCGAAAAGGGTTTCAAGAGAAAACTAGCTGTGCAGATCCTTTTTGGAAAAGTCTTCTATCTTTCTGAGGTATGTCACTGAGCAGTTGAGAGACGACTTTCACCGAACTGCTTTTTTTATTTATTTATTTATTTATTTATTTATTTATTCTTTCCCCTTCACTTACATAAATGCAGTTCTCCCATGTTTTGATATACTGATTTCTAACACAAGTTGAAAACTGCCTCATGATATATTTTTTGTCTCTCTAATACCATTTATATGTCAGAACAAGTTTTCTTTTGTTATTTTTTGCCAAAGATAGATTTTTCCTCGAAATGGTCAACAAGAACAACAAGGGTTAGGGGAATAGCTATTTAAGGTGGCCACTTGAACATTATTGCAGTGTGGTGGTTTAATTTGTGTTTGGTCCAACTACGGGACGCTTTACCAGTTTAGTTATCTTGTCATCAAATGTTCCGAATTTTTGTAGTGTTACTGTGTTACATTGTTTTACATGTGCATTGCTGATCATTGTAAACTATTTATTCTGAATTGATATTCTTCATGTTCATACAAGTTTGGGTAAAAGATCGTATGAATCTGCATGTCATCTATTGTTGCATTTCAAATATCCATTCTGCTATGGATTGCCATTATTTTCTTGTTGAACTTATACGCTATGTTTTTGGCAGCTTCCGGAATTCTGTTCAAGAGATAGCTCCTTAAGTATCAAGGAAATATTTGGGGTCACAGAGTATGCCTCTATCTATCTTTGGAGTTTCTTTAATTCATTAACCATTGTGAATTATGGAAGACAATAATCATGCTAAAGCCCTACGCGTATAACTTACCAATTTGCAATTCTTTCTTTGAAGTTAACTTAATTTGAGATCGGTGCTTTGTGTGCCATGCTCATGATTTCCTTGTTTTCTTCAATGCTCAGCGAGGACGCAGACCAACTCCGACTCCACACGCTCTCCGAGGCAGGGGATGTGGATTTGCTCGAGAAGCTGGTCGATGATGGCTCAGATTCAGAAGAATCCACTGAGGAGCCATCTCACGAGTCTTAATTCATAGGTATCCATATCCATGAAACATTTTGTGCAGAAAAAAAGTTTTAACTATAATGTGCGGTGCGGATTCTTTATGCCTTTGCTGACAAGAAAGGGCTGGAGCAGAATTGTTTATGAGTTGTGTTTTCTTTGGATCATGTATGTGGAAAGTTTTGGTGACAGCATCAGTTTAAAGCTGACAAGAAAGAGCCGACCAGTGTTCTTTGTTTTTATGCTTTATACTTGGTTTATCATGCTCTCTCTTTCTGCAAGATGACTATACCATACCAGGCCGGCGTAGTCGTTGATTTACTCCGCTAATGACAAAGTTGATTCCTGTTTCTATATTAGAGGCCATAGCTGTGCTGCTGTCGAACCGGCGAACGCATCCACTGAACTGCCCATCCCATAACCCTGAAATCCTTAAAAAAGAAAAAAAGAAGAAAAGAAAAGAAGAGAAAATACGAAGGTTGGAATGTGTAATCCCTGTTTGGAAAGAAGCCGATAATGAGAAAAACCTCGTTTGTGCTAGTTGCTTGTTACAGAAATGATGAGGACGTTTGTTTCTTATATTCGTCCCTAATTTTGAAACATGATTCATGATTCTTTACAGTGTTTTTTCTCACAAAAAATACACGTAAAACGAGAATAGTTTTGAATTATAATTCTGAATACATAAACCAAATGTCCTCGTAATCTTGTGTTTTTAGAAATACTATAGAATCTTACAAAGTATGTTCCGAACTTCTGCTGTGCCATGACATGTACCCATTGACTGATACCTCAAAATTTTTTCTAAATAGCTACAATATATGCTTGTAGTCGAAAATTCACAGTTTAGTTATTTTTTCTCTGAAAAAAAGGTAATATATAAACTTAAATAGGGTCATTGCTGCAATTCCGTGCAACATGTAACTGGAATGTCATTCAACGGATTTTTGGTAGCACGTCGGTTTTAACGGGCCATAGAGGGCTTTTGTAATACCTAACAACACAAAAGAGCAAAGCTTCTTTGTATTGTCACGTGGCTCTTTTCTATAGAGCGCAGTCCTTCTATTTAGTTTTTATTTTTATTTTTTTGTAAATTTTTTTACATTTTAATTTTATTGTGTGTTTTCAAATAAAAGAGTCAAAGCTCTTTTGTTCAATACGGCGTCTCTACTTTTTTTTTTTTTCTTTTTTTCTTTTTTTTTTTTTTTTTTTTTTTTTTTGTGATTTTTTTTATATTTTAATTTTATTGTGTTTTTAAATAAAAGAGGCAAAGTTCTTTTCTATGAGATCTTCACGTAGCTCTTTTCTACGAGATTTTTACGTAGCTCTTTTTTACGTGACAGCACCTGCACTTATCTCTTTTTTTCTTTTTTTTCTTTATTTTTTGTGAATTTTTTTACACTTTAATTTTATTGTGTGTTTTTAAAAATATATTGTTTATCACTTTAATAATATGAGAGTAATTTTTCGTATGTGTTCTTATTTTATTTTTAGTTGGTTAAAATAATTTTTTTCAAATGTGTCTCTACTTATTTTTTTTTTCTATCAATTATTATCTTTACACATATTCCTTTTTAAAATAAATTTAAAAATTCTTAAATGGTTGTATAAATGAATTTCTTATTACTCGGTAAACATTAAACTCTTAGGTGTTTCCGACACGGCAATAAGTACGGAGCATGTTACAAAATTAATATATTTGTAAAAGTGAGGTAAGAAATTTCAACCTATAAGAGTATAATATAATTTGTAGGTGCAAATTTAAAATTGTAGTCGGAAGGTGAAGGAACAATGTAGGAAATTTGTTTACCAAATCAATTAAAAAAAGATTGTTATGGTTGTAACACTAAAGAGCAAAATGTAATATCGAAGGATTGGAATGTTGATGTAGAGAGATTTAGGCATAAGTAGTCGTGTTTAATATTTCCATATGTTGTTTATTTTAGCTTATTAACTTAGCTTAGTTTTGATTAGTATGTCGTTTATCTTAGTCATTATTTTGTTTTCGTTTTTTATGTGAGCTATAAATAGTCACTTAGTTATTGTATTAAGTAGATTTTTGAATATTTCAGAATTGAATACTAGAATTGTATTTTCTCTCTAAATTAAGGATTTTCTCCTTATGGCGGTTGTTTTAGGTAGATTTGGGTTTGCATGTCCCGTCTTCCGTTTGGGTTAGGCCCATTTGCTGAATCATCAATTGGTATCAGAGCTTTCAGTTTTTTCCATGAGGTTATGCATCCTGATCGGCGAGTGGAAACGTTTTGACAGGAGTTCTGGATCTCGACGGTGGAGTGCCCACCAACGACTCTGATCACCACCACTTCACCACCACTATCCCCAATACCATCACCACCGTGACTATTCTCCACCTCCACTGAGCCACCACCACCACCATCCCTACCACCATGACCAATACTATCACCACCACCATCAAGACCACCATCGCGACTAGTACCATTACCAACTCCATCAACTGAACCATGACCCACCATCTCCATCCTCTTCACAGTACGAACAAACCAACCACCACCATCATCATGCACACCACCATTGCAATCCATTCTATCATGACCTTACACAATCAACTCTCAAACACTTTGATGACCACCTCTCTGAACCAACACTCAACCACCCATCCACTCACCTTCAACAGAATCACAAACACCACAATATCAGTGATGAAATCCGTTAACCTCTTTAATTACATCTTTATATTTGAGTACCATTAGTTATCTAATAGATAGTGATTCATAAAATAAATTCATGAATTGGAGCTTCTACTAATCCAAGTATCGAATTAACCTTTAAGAGAATTATTTATCTGCTTCATTCTCAAGAAAGAATAGATTCCAATTTGTACATTAACATTCACAGTTACCTATTTTTTCATGTCTCCAAGATACATGGGATATGATTTAACTATATCGAAATCCGTACGAAGTAAGTTAAAAGACACGAATCTAATATCATAAATTATACGCAAAGTAAAATATACTCATTTGTATTGTGTCTTGTTCCAGTCATACATAATCTCATTATGTAAAATATACTCATTTGATATCCCTCAATATCAACGATGCGAATTGATGTGATATTTCACAAGCGCACAAATCACACAAGATAATGAGTGAATAATATATCGTTCCCACCAAGACTAGCTTAACAATTACTGAAATATATATTTTTAATTTTATCTAGACAAGTAAAATCTCTGAGATAGAGCAAAACTGAAAATAAAATAAAATAAAATAACACAAATTATACGCAAAGTAATTATGAAAAGAATTCAATGTAAAAAAAAAAAAAAAAAAAAAAAAAAAAAAAAACTAGACCATACAAGTTTCACCAAAACAATTCCTATTTAATTCTAATTATTTGTTAACATTTCCTCCCATTCATGCAGTAGAACGGAAAACCTTAATTTATCTAATAGTCCTTATGAGGATGGCATTAAAATATTTCTAACATGTAAATTCACTATCGCTGGATGTGAATCCCGTCATCCTAGAAATTCATTAAAATCTTTAGTTTTTACAAGATTGCTCTCGCAAGTCGTATTTGTTGTCCCTAGTAAGGCTACCCAAGAGGGGGGTGAATTGGGTTTTAAATATTTTTTGAGAGTTTATACAATTATTCAAGATTAAAAACAAATATAGACAATTAATTTAACACAGTGTGTTTATCAAACATTTGGTGTACAAAAAATTATGTAAGTTAATGCAATAGCACAAACACTTGATATGCACAAGATGAATCAATCTAATATCATATAACGAGATTAATAAGCTTATCACCAAGAGTTAAATCAATCAATGTCAACTATCGAATTTAAAGTACGGAAATTAGAGAGATAGGGTTAAAAGAGATGCAAACGAGATTTATAGTGGTTCGACAAATAAATTTGCCTACATCCACAGTTGACCGGTTGAGACAAATTTGAAATCTTGCTGTTCAACGGTCTTATTGACTGGCTGTTGAATAGAACCGGTCGGCCGGAGCGGTTAACCGGTTGAGGCAGCACCGATCGACCGGTGCTTTTAGCCTTCTCTATCACCAGACGACATAGGTCGACCGGTTGACACTTAATTCGCCTTAAACCTTCACAAAATTGTACTTTTAGGCCAAATGTCATTATGCACTTAGTTTAGTCTCATTTTTAAAAGAATAATGTGAGTGTGTACATGAGCCTAAACAAGAATTAATCATGATAGTATGAAGTCAAAATCAAATACAGGACTAAGGATTAAAAACCTATTAGTACTTGTCTTGCTTGATTTTGTTTGCTTGCTCTTGATCTTTGGTATTTTCAACACTTCAAGCCTTGAATTCCTTCTTCAATTTGCATTTCTCAACCTTGAGTGTATTCACATGTATTCCACAATATGCTTCTTGAGTTGATGTATAATATCAATTATACTAAATACACAACTCATAATAGAATCATTAGTAACATAATACATTGTGTTTGTTATCATCAAAACATGAGAATATTTAACTTTGGGCCAACAGTATTACTATCTCTCAATGTCCTACGCACCTCACGGTTTCTTCTTATTAGAAACTATTCCTAAAAATATCCTTATGGCATTTCAATTTAGATTTTCAATTCAACAAGTGATCAATTTATTGAAAGCATTAAGAACAATAAAAGAAACACATACATGAATGGAAAACTCTTAGTGAATAAACTTCATTGAAAGAAAATAATAGAAATTAAATATTCATATATTGGCTACACTTGTAGGCATAGTCTATAAATTTAGAACATAATTGGAAGAGAAAACATAATGACAATAAAATTCAGGAAAGAATAAAACTGTTTGGCGAATTCGAAGTTGAACTCCGTTTTTGAATGAATCATCTTCTCCTTCGTAGAGCCTTCTTCTCTTCTTCTTTCTTTACAAAAAAGATAAAAAAAAAATTCAAAAAATAATCCTAAAAATCGTATTTATAAAGTTTTGAATCGTAATGGCATTGTCGTAAATTTTTGGAACTCCACGACACTCAAATTGGCAAAAACTCAAAGTAGCACCGTGACCCTATTGTTTGGGCGCCGTGGCGCTGGCCTGCAATTAGTACTCCCTGTGCAGTGCTTCAAAGTAGCATCGCGACCTGGTTTTGGGCCCCGCGGCACTGGGCGGAAACTTGTTTTTCTTCGTATTTTGGTGCCATGGCTCCATGTCACAAGGCCTAGGCTCTCTTCTCTCGAGTTTTTGTAGTGCAAATGGACCATTTCAAGGTCTAGGCGCCATCTTTCAAGGCCGAAGCTCTCTAATCTTAATTTAGCTCGAAAAATTACTCAAACACTCACCTACAAACTTCAAATGATGCTAATCTGTAAAACCAACTAAAATTACGTAAATTAAGTACTAAAAATACTATAAAGCCACAACATACTACTCAATTAGACGTATCAAAAGATAATTATAAATTCAATGTATCAAAGACCCCCAAACTTGAGATTTTGCTAGTCCTCGAGCAAAAGAAAAGAAAATAAAGAAAGTAACCCTCAAAGCAATAAGAAATCAAAGTACCAGTGACAACTTGTTGATGATTTAACAATCTTGCCTCATAGATTCCACATAGTTAGTAGCTCAGAAGCTTCAAAAATCATATTTCATATAGAATTTCAATCCTGATGTCAATTTATACCTCACCTAAAGCTCTATAAGCGTGTCTGTGAAAAGCTTTTCCCTGTCAACCATGGAGCTTTTCACACACACACTCATGGAGCTTTAAGTGAGGTAGAAATTAACATCATGATTAGAATTCTACATGGAATATGATTTCTGAAACTTCTCCTGAGCTACTAACTACGTGGAATCTCTGAGGCAAGATTGTTAAATCATCAATAAGTTGTCACTTATACTTCGATTTCTTATTGCTTTAAGGGTTAGTTTCTTTACTTTTCTTTTGCTTGAGGACTAACAAAATCTCAAGTTTGGCAGTATTTGATACATTAGATTTATGCTTATCTTTCGATACGTCTGATTTAGTGTTTTGTTGGTTTTAGAGTACGTAATTTTAGTTGGTTTTGTAGATTAACATCATTAGGAGTTCGTAGGAGAGTGATGGAGTAATTTTTAGAGCTAAATTGAGATTAGATAGCCTCGGCCTTGAAAGATGGCACCTAGGCCTTGAAATGGTCCATTTGCAGTACAAAAATTTGAGAGAAAAGAGCTTAGGCCTTGTGTAATGGAGCCATTGCGCCAAAATATGGAGAAAAGCAAGTTTCCACCCAGCGTTGCGGCGCCCAAAACCAAGGCCGCAGCACTACTTTGAAGCACTGCATACGGAGAGCTAATTGGAGGCCAACGCCGCGGCGCCCAAACAGTAGGGCCGCGGCGCTACTTCGAGTTTTTGCCAATTTGGTCTCGGTGCTAAACTTTTCTACTATTTAATTGAGAGACTTAAGCTCATGTAGAACCCTCATTTCGTTGGTAGGAGAAGTAGCCTGCGCAAAATAGACTGATCGACTAGAGGACTAGTCTGCGGTGGAATAGACTCATCGATAGGAGGGTTAGACCGCGACGATCTGGGCAGGTCAACAAGAGAGGTACCCTGCTGAGGTCTAGAATCCTCATGTGTAACATCTTCAAAACCCCTCAATCTCCTCCACGGACTTGATCGTAACCATTCAAACGAAGGAAGTTCCATCGGGCTTCTAAATCGGCACGCCAAATGTCTTTCCAGAAGATGCTGCTCACTTCAGTAGCATCGGCAAAACTCTGCATGTGGTTGGCTTACAACTCCGGAGTTGGGATAAGGATGCTCCGTATATCAAGAAAGTTAGCCACTTAAAATTATTACCCTACACGCAAATGTAATACTCAACCAAAAAACAAAATCTTGGGACACCCAACCTTGCTATCCCTAATCGCATTTAGAATCACCTCCAAAGGCAGAGCCTGCTTCTTCCTAAACTTTGTGACCTAGCGACAAATCCTTGGCTCCTAACCCGTGACAACATTCTTTTTCTCCGCAAACTCTGGCCTTAGGGCGGGAATGCACTCGAATGGTAATAGCAACAAAAATGAACAATCAAATTAATAAGGTTATGATTGGCATGCAACATAATAAATTAAATGTTCAGATTGTACGGTTCAAACAAAATTTTACTTACCATCAACGGTAGTATGAACCCAGGACAATACCATGTATGCTTCTTAAGTGCATTCTTTGACTTTTTTACTAGGTTCAAACTTTGGCAATAATGCATCAAATGATGGTACGTTCGCCTCCCCCATGGGAAGGTGCGGCATTGATCAAGGTCATCAACAATTTTGAGGAGTTGACCCCAATGTGTTGGTTGTACTTCTCCTTACTCAGCAATACTAAGTACAAAAAGTGTAAAACAGCCAACTTCAACTTATCTTTTAGAAGGGTCGATCTTTCTCTTTCTTTAATCCTTTTCGGATGGGATGTGCATCTCTTCCAGGCGCCTTTTGACATTGTTTATTGTTATCTTATTCTTCCCAAGGAAGATTTTTTTTTTTAAATCATCACTTCCTATCTCATTTAGTGGATAAGCAGAACAATTAGGGCTTATTCTTTTGGAGTTTAACTTGAATATAATTCTTGAGTTGATTTTAAGTTATAACTTGAGTTGAACTTGTAATTTGAGTTTGTGTTTGGTTGTATACATTTGAGTTCTGATTTGAGATGAGAATCTTTTTGAGTTTATGTTTGAGTGAGTCAAAACTTGAATTTGTATTTAGATAGTGTTGACGGTGTTTTTCTGACAACTCGTGATTACCTCTCTAGAAACGCTCACGGTCGCACTAACCACAGAATCAAGTAATAAGCAGTAAAGTAACGTAGAAGGGACAAGGATTTTATAGTGGTTCGGCAATAATTTTATGCCTAATCCACTTGTGCATGCACTATTTTCTCAGATGTTTACAAGTTCTCTCTGTAATACCAATGGTGTCTAACCCCTTTCTGGGTTTCGTTCCTTCTATTTATAGGCCTCTACATTCGATTACATATTCCCGACTCCCAAGGTGGAAGCCATCTTCTGTTCTCGATTCTCGTGAGGGTAGGTGGGCCTTTGATGATGACTTTTCCAGGAAATACGGCTGATACTCTCAACCTGCCGCCTGACTTCCTGACTTCTGCAGTAACAGTCGGATCAGTACTTCCCTCCTCGGGTTGACATGACTCCTGGCAAAAAGGACCGACAATGTTCCCTCGACGCAGCGGTCTCAGCCCGTAGAGCCCTCGCCCGGCGCCTCTCCTCTTGCGCTATCTCTCGACGTATAGGGCACGTTTGCTATGCCTTACCCTCGATGCCAACAGCTGGTCCTCCGCGCGGGAGTCCTCGGCGTCGGTCTTTTGAAGGAATGGTCGATGTCTCGACTATGGTGTAACAATTACCCCCTAGACTGGAATGTCGCGGTGTGACTTTCCTAGCTGTACAACGTTGATGATGCCGCGTGGAAAGGGACCTTTCTGTGGTTTAGGACTGCGGCTCGCGAGTATTGTGATCATTGCGGCTAGTCTCTCGGGTAGTGGAGCAGTCACGCCGATTGTACGAACTGTCACGTCCTCGTTTTCCTAACGCCACGTTGGACGGGGGGATGAAACATCACCGTCGGATCAAGTCCTTTCTTGTCGCTCTCTCCCCAGCCATTCGATCATGCCTTCTCGGATCCACCGTCAGATGGTACCGATTCAAATTCTACGGTCGAGATCTGGAGCCTTTTTGGACTCCTCGAAGACCTTTTGTCTTCCTCTCTTGCGGGTATATATAGGCCCTTACCTTTGCATTTCTGACCACCGAGCTTTCAAGACGCCGTTATTCTGCCGGATTTTCCCCCGAGACGTTTCCTCCATGCATGTTCCGCGTTTGCACCGTCCATCGTTCTCAGACTCAAGCGTCCTCCAACTCCGGTAAGTCCTTATTCCCCCTGTGTCCGGTCGCCTCGTCTGCGACCGTCGCGTCGAAATGTGTTGCAGATAAAAAGAGGGGGAAAAACGTCCTTGCCTGGTGCCGCCGGCCTTACGCCGACGGCGGGGCTGCACATGTATGACCTCCTGGTCGCCATTGAGGGCCTCGGACTTGGCTCTGAGCCTCCGTGGCTGGCGGTGTAGTATGTTTCTCTAACCTTGCGCTTTCGACCTCTCGACCGCTAGGAGCTAACTCCCTCTTTGCCTCTCATTTTCAGAACATGTCGTCGAAGCAGGTTAGAGGTCGAGAGGTTTCCGAGCATAAGGTCAGAGAAGACCCCCTAGATGTCGCTACCTCCAGCACGTCTTTGGGCAGAAGTGGGGACTCCCTACTTCGCCAAGTCGAGGAATACGCTGACGTGTCTGCCTCGTCTTCCCAACAAGATGCACTCGTTCTCCTTGACGACGAGGGTGTTGACCCGCAGGCCAGCTCTCCCGGGCGCCAAGGGTATGGGGCTGCGCCTACGAGTACGCTTTCAGGGCTGGCCACAGACCTCGACCCGTCCAAGATCAGGCCCCACGCCACTAGAAAGGCATTTGTCGACGCAGGGATTGACCCCCTTCACTTCTACGTGATCATTCCGACCCCCCACGACAGGGCGCACAATCCTCCTCCCGGTCATATGACCGTGTACACCCGAGCACTCGCCTTTGGGCTAACCTTGCCCTTTCACCCCTTCGTGAAGGCTCTCTGCGGCCTTCACAGGATCTCGCCCGCACAATTGTCACCCAATTGTTCGGTGACAATAAACTCCATGATAATATTGTGGAGGAAAATTTTGAGCCTCGACCTCAGCGTCGAGGAATTTTTGTATTGCTACTCCCTTCGGGCTTCCCCTGGGCAGAGGGGATTCTTTTACATAGCTTCCTACGCTAAGTCCAAACCTCCTGTCCCACCTGTGGTCATCGGGAAGACCACCAGTGCCGACGGGTGGAAACCCCAATTCTTCTTCCTAGGGGGTAATTTTAACTCTCACCCCCTCGACGACGAGCGACCGGTGGGGACACAGACAGTATTTAGCAAATACTGTACGTTTCTCCGCCTTTTTCCTTTCTCGCAGGTTTATGTGCAGCTGTCGAGCCTTCTGACGATGTTTCAATCTCGCAGGTGAAGAAGTCGACCGTCCGACGCTCCTAGCATCCGCGCTCGCTCGCGTCGAGAAGATACTGTCGCTTTCCCCTGACCGTTGGCGTGCCTCTGTTCTCAACACAAAAGAGAACCAATAGCTGTACGGCCTCATCGTCGATCTTCCCGCCCCACGTCGACCCGTTACCCCTCCCGCCGATCTCCTCAGCGGTAAGTCAGGTTTTTCTCCTGAGCCCCCCTTTTTTTTTTCTTTAGCAAAGTCCGGGGGACGTAGTCGAGGTGTTCCTAAGCTGACTTCATTTTTCGCGTAGCCGTGCCATCCGAGATGAAGTACAGCATCCTCGTCAAGCCGAAGAAGAGCACGACCGGTGCGGGATCGAGTGGGACGTCGAGTCTACATACGGCCGAGGCTGCTGTCTTGCCAGGCTCCGCCAGGACCCCTAGGAAGGGGGTATTCGTGGTCGAACCCCCTCCGTCGAAGAGGCAAAAGGTGACCGAGCCACGGGCGCCTCCTGTAGTCGCGGGGGCTTCCGGGAAAGCTCGGCGCCTCGAAAAGAACAAAGGTGCCGAGGTCGCGGCGAACCTGGCGATCCCGCTCCCTTCCCTTGAGCCTATCCTGCTTCCGGGGTCGAAGATTGATGACCCCTCGTTCATTGTGTCCGACGTTGTCGACCTCGACCTCACTCACGCTTTGCACCTCCCGCCTCACTTTAGCCTTCCTCTGCAAGCCATATACACCTTCTTTCACGAGGACCCTTGGGATGTTTTCGCCGGGGAGAGCATCCTGGACCGGCAGCGCCTGACTGTGAAGCGTCAAATCTCAGTAAGCCTCGACCTCGACTTCTCGCAGACCCTTTTCTTTTTGTTTGGGTTTCTCCGTCTTGATCGCATTCTCTTTCCTTTGGAATTCAGGCTCTTGAGCTTACTCTCCAGAATTACGTAGAGCTGGAGGCCATCCTCAAGGGGGAGAAGACGCTTGCGGCGGCTGTCGAGAAGGAGATCACCGCCCTTCGTGCGGTTCGAGACGAGCTCTCGACAGACTTGGAGGTCGAGAAGGCAAAGGTGTGGTCCCTCGAGGATAGTATTTCCACCGAAAAATCCAGCAGCTACAAGGAAGGCTTTCAGGAGGGAAGCTCCAAGGGGGTTGAGACATACCTCTCGTCTCGGGAGTTCCAGAAGCGCCAAAAAGAGGCTACTTCGAGAGCCATCTCGGACTTCCTATCCTCCGAGGACTTCCACCGCATGGTCGATGCCAGCTTGATGCTTTCAAGAAGTCCCAGGAGCTCAAGGACTTGATCGCGGGCCACGTGCAGCAATTCAAATCCTCAACCGACTTCGAAGAGCTCGTTAACCAGAGGCTCGAGGCCTACCAGGCCTCCGCCGAGTTTGAAGAGTTTCAGATGTCCCTGATGCAGTCCGCGGGGGAACAAATCCTCGACCGCTTCCGCCAGAAACGTCCGGACGTTGACTTATCCTTTGTGGACGAGTCTGACAGTGATGGCGTGGAGGTGGTCGAGCCGCCTCAGGGGGCCAAGCCGCCGCAGGGGTCCGAGGGTGTCGACCAGGTACGTAGTGGTGAGGAGCAGGCTGCGGGCGGCGACGGCGAGTAAGGAGAAGACTCTAGCCAGGGCCTTCCGTTTATATTTTTTGCTGCAACCCCCCTCCTCTTCTCTCCTTTTTTTTAGGGCCACGAGGCCCATACTAAATTTGATAGTTTGTAATGACCATAAGGTCGAGACTAATTTTTACTTTTTATATATGCTTTTCATAAAATATTCGTGCTTTTACTCACTGTTTGTGTGGATGTTGCGTATGTGTATATTCTCTTTGATATTTTGCCAAGTGTAGGCTCGACTGCCTCTTGTGAGTAACGAGCGTTGTGCTTTTTGCTGGGGGGCCTCATTGTTGGGCCTTAGTACCCCCTTGTCGAGGCTGAGTTTGAGAAGTCAGCCTTGGCACATCACTGTAGACTCTTCGACGTAGATAGTGGGATGTGAGGAGCGTAGAAAAACTCGCAGTCGCTCAAAGCACGGTTGGGCCAAAGCTCTACCGTCTTTGCAAGTTCGTGAGGGCTCACATCGCCCCCTTGCCAAGAACAAGGCTTTGGACTTGTCTTCGGCGCATCGTCGTCGTTGTATCGACGACTTTAGTCGACATATCGACAATTTTTGGTCGACGTATCGATAATTTTTGGTCGACGTATCGACAATTGTAGAAGATCATACTCGTATAGTAAGAATTAGTCGACGTATCGACGTATATTTATTAGCGTATGGGTTACAAGTTGGCTTTTCAGCCTGCCAGAACGGGGAAATGAAAGAATACAAGTAGAAGACATTTAGCCTGGTCTATTAGGTCGACGCTTCTCGTGGTCACTAGTAGTAAACCTTCAACTGGTCCGCATTCCATGTGTGCTTGATGCTTCGACCGTCGAGCTCCGCCAGTCGATATGACCCGTTTGCGACAACCTCTTTTATTCTGTAGGGCCCTTCCCAGGTCGGACCTAAGGCTCCGGAGTTCTTGGGTTTCGTGTTGGGGGTTACCACCTGCAAAACTAGGTCCCCGACCCCGAAGCGCTTCGGCTTGACCTTCTTATTATAATACCTGGCCGTTCTTGCCTGGTATGCGGTGAGCCTTAACTGCGCATTTGTGCGTCGTTCTTCTAAGAGGTCGAGCTCCAAGTTCATCAGTTCGGCGTTCCTATCCTCCTCGTACCGGGTTATCCGGTCGGTCGGAATGGACACCTCTACTAGCAAGACTGCTTCGAACCCATAGGCCATTGAGAATGGGGTTTCCCCCGTGGTAGTTCTACTTTTTGTTCGGTAGGCCCACAGCACTTTTGGCAACTCTTCGGCCCACTTTCCTTTGTAGGCGTCAAGGCGTCGTTTGAGCGTGACTCTGATTATCTTATTGATAGCCTCGACCTGCCCGTTAGACTAGGGGTACACGATAGAGGAAAAGTTCTTGTGGATCCCTAGCAGCTCGCAAAACTGGCTGGTGTTGTCGTTGTTGAACTGCTTTCCGTTGTCGGACACGAGGGAGTGCGGGACACCGAACCTGCACACAATGTTGTTCCATATGAAGTTTGTGCATTTCGCCTCCGAGATGGCCGTCAACGGCTCAGCTTCGACCCACTTCGTGAAGTAGTCGACGGCGACTATAGCGAACTTGTACCTCCCTGAGGTTTTGTGCAGGGGACCAATGAGGTCAATCCCCCACTTTGCGAAGGGCCAGGGGGATAGTATGGACGTTAGGTCCTCTGAGTACAGTCGAGGGGTCGGGGCGTACCTCTGGCAGCTTACACACCTTTTTGCGTACTCGGTCGCATCTTTTTTTAGACTGGGCCAGTAATACCCTTGCCGTAATATTTTGTAGGCTAAGGACTGTCCTTCCGCGTGATTCCCGCAAACCCCATCGTGCACCTCCGATAGCACCCTCTTTGCCTCCTCTGCGCCGAGGCACCTGAGCAAGGGCGTCGAATATCCTCTGCGGTAGAGGAGGTTGTCGTGCATCGTGTATCTTGCTGCCTGGTACTTCATCTTTTGGGCCTGCCGCCTGTCCTCAGGAAGCTCGCCGTTGACCAAGTACCTAATGATTGGATCCATCCAGCTAGGTTGGAGGTCCACTGGTGCGACTTCGGGCCGCTTCTCCGTGGACGGAGTTTTCAGGACCTCTAAGGGTACCAGGTTCAAAATATATGCGTCTCTCGACGTCGCCAGCCTAGCGAGTGCATCGGCGTTGCAATTCTCTGCCCTCGGTACCTGCTGTATGTCATAGGTGGTGAACTTTCCCAGGCCTTCCCTAACCTTCTTCAGGTACGCAGCCATCTTCTCGTCCCTGGTCTGGTACTGGCCCTTCACTTGATTCACAATGAGTTGTGAATCACTGAAGATGTCGAGGTTTTCAGCTTTCAGGTGCTCCGCCAACCGGAGTCCGGCGAGCAGTGCCTCGTACTCCGCTTCGTTGTTGGACGTGGGGAATTCGAACCTGACGACCGAGGTGACCTTGTGTCCTTCCGGCGTGAGTAACACCAGTCCCGCCCCGCTGCCGTTGTCGATGGAGCTTCCGTCGACGTAGAGCTTCCATCGTGGTGGCTCATCGGCTTCCTCGACCTCGGCTGGAAGACCTGTGAACTCTGCCACGAAGTCGGCTAGGGCTTGGCCCTTGATAGCAGTCCGTGGTTTGTAATCGATATCGAACTGGCTGAGCTCTATCGACCATTTAAGGAGTCGACCAGAGGCGTCGGGCTTTTGCAGCACCTGTCTGAGGGGATGATTAGTCAAGACCTGAACGCTATGGGCCTGGAAGTAGTGCCGTAACTTCCTCTCTGTCACAACTAGCGCGAGGGCGAGTTTTTCCATCTGGGGATACCTCGTCTCCGCGTCGAGGAGGCGCTTGCTAGTGTAATACACTGGCAGCTGCACCTTCTTCTCTTCGCGGGTTAACACCGAACTAATGGCGTGCTCCGAGACCGCCAGGTAAAGGCTCAGCACCTCCCCGGTCACAGGTTTGGACAGCATAGGGGGTTTGCCAATGTGTTCCTTCAGTTGTTGGAACGCCTGCTCGCACTCTTCCGTCCATAGAAACGACTTGCTTCCCCTCAGGGTGTCAAAGAACGGTACGGACTTATCCGTGGATTTGGAGATAAACCTATTTAGTGCGGCCACACAGCCTGTCAGCTTCTGGACCTCCTTGGGCTTCCTTGGCGATGCCATGTCGAGGAAGGCCTGAATCTTTTGCGGATTGGCCACGATTCCTCAGCTGCTCACCATGAAACCCAAGAACTTCCCTGAAGCAACGCCGAAGGCACACTTCCGAGGGTTCAGCTTCATGTTGTACGTTCTGAGAACACCGAACATTCTTCCTAGGTCCTCCTCATGGTCTTCGGCCTTCCTGCTCTTTACCAGCATATCGTCGACGTAGACCTCCATAGTCTTTCCTATCTACCCCGCGAACATCTTGTTGACGAGGCGTTGGTAGGTCGCTCCAGCATTCTTGAGACCGAAGGGCATCACTCAGTAACAGTAGAGCCCTCTGTCGGTGACAAACGCCGTGTGCTTTTCGTCGCGATCGAGCATTGGTATCTGGTTGTACCCAGAGTATGCATCCATGAAGCTCAGTAGCTCGTGTCTTGCCGTGGCGTCGACCAACTGGTCGATTCGGGGTAGTGGGAAGCTGTCCTTAGGACAGGCTTTATTCAAGTCACTGAAGTCGACACACGTTCGCCACTCCCCGTTCGGCTTCCTCACCCTGACAGGATTTGACACCCATTTTGGGTATCAGACTTCTCGGATGAAGTTGTTCCTCATGAGCTTGTCCACTTCTACCCGCAGGGCTTCGGACCTCTCGGCGTTCATTGGTCGACGCTTCTGTCTCTTTGGCAATAACTTGTCGTCGATGTTTAGTCGGTGACACATGACATCGGGGCTTATCCCTTCCATGTCCTCGTGGGTCCAAGCGAACACGTCGAGGCTTTCTTGGAGAAACTCGACCAATTTTTCCCGGTCCTGTGCCCCCAACTCCGAGCCTATTCTCAGTGTTCTCGTGGGTCACTTTCATCGATGGGGACCTCAATTAGCTCCTCAACTGGTCCTGCTCCGGGCTCTTCCCCTGGGAACCTTGGATCCAAGTCGAGCCCCTCCGCTCTGGTCTCGACCATCCGCAGCTCTCTCCGTACCTGAGTCGGCTCGGCGTAGTGGCGGACAGTTTCTGAGTACGTGAGCCTTGACTCGTACTAGTTGCCTCTGACCTTGCCGATCCCGTTTGGCGTGGGGAACTTCATCACCTGATGGTAGATGGACGTTACCGCCCGCAAGGCCCTCAGGGTCGGGCGCCCTATGACCGCGTTGTATTGGTCGGCTCCCTTCACCACCAGGAACTTTGACATAATGGTCGAGGTGTGTGGTCGGTCACCGATGGTCATTGGCAGCTCGATGGCCCCTTCCGGGATGACGTTGTCTCCTGTGAACCCGTACAGTGGCTGGGCACTGTTCTGTAGCCTTGAGCGGGGAATCCCCATCTTGTCGAGGCAGTCCGCGTACAAGATGTCCAGGGAACTACCGTTGTCGACCAGGATACGGCGAACCATGTGGTTACCGATCATGGCCTCGACGACCAAGGCATCGCTCTGGGGGAAATGTACCCCCCTCGCGTCGGCTTCCGAGAAAGTGATCTCGGCGTTGGCATATCGCGCGGCCTTAGCCTCACATCCAGAGACGTTCATGATCCTCTGGCTAAACTTCTCCTTCGCCTCTCGAGCGTACTCCTTCTGTGCACGTCGAGAGGTACCGCCGAGGTATGGTCCCCCGAACATCGTTCTTATGACGCCAACTGGTTCGGGCGGGTTATCGCGCCTCTGCTCGTCCTGTCAGTCGTCGTTGCGCCTGTTGTTCCGGCGGTCGGCTCGGTATTCGCCTAACCTACCTTCCCGGATCAGCCTCTCGACCTCATCCCTAAGGTCGTAGCACTCGGCCGTGGTGTGACCACTCTCGCCGTGGAAACGGCAGTATTTGTTCTGGTTTCTCCGTGCCGGGTCAGACTTTAGGGGTGGAGGTCGACGCAGGACCTGGAGATGGCTGATCTCGTGGTAGACGTCCTCGATCCCCATAGTCAGGGGAGTGTAGGCATCGTACCGTTGCGGCTTGGGCCGCTTGATCTCCCCCTGGCTCGTCGAGGCGTTTCCGCCCCTGTTACTCGGAGCCGGGTTGTACCTTGGCTCGGCTTGCACCTGAGGAGGACCTCGGCGCTTCTTGCCGTTGTTCTGATTGCTAGCCTGCCCTACCTCCTCCTTGGCAGGGGTGCCGCCTTGCTCTTTAAGGCCTTCTTGGCCTCCTCGGCATTTATGAACCCCTGCGCCCTTGTCAGGAATTCCTTATAGGTGTGGGGCGGCCTTCGGTCGAGGTCTGTGCTGTAGGGGATGTCTTTCTTCATGCTGGATAGCGCCCCCATCAGGGCCACTTCATCGGAGATTCCTTCAGTGGCTGCGACCTGTTCCCCGAACCGGGCTATCCAGTCCTTCAGGGATTCGTTAGGTCCCTGGTATACCCTCGACAGGTTCTGTTTTGGCGGGATGTATTTCTTGACACCTATGAACTGAGTCAAAAAGGCGTTCTTCAAATCATCCCAGCTGGTGATGGAGTTTGGTTTGAGGGACCTAAACCATCTCCTCGCGGAATCGGAAAGGTGATTCCTGAATGCCCGGCACATCACCTCCTCGGGGTATCCATGCAGGACCATGTGTCCTGTGTACACCTCCAAGTGATCGTCCGGGTCACTCCTCCCGTCGTATAACGGAATAAGAGGTGACTTGTACTTGTCGGGAAGTGGGACCCGGATGATGCTTTCCGTGAACGGGTGGTCGTGAGACGTATACATCTTGGCGTCGACGTTAACTGCCTCGGCCACCTTTCCCACAACCTGTTCGAAGTTGTTCAGTCGACTCCCCATCTGCTTCTCCAGCCTGGCAATCTTCTCGGTCAGGGCTTTGTTTTCCGCTGCGAGCTCATCTTCCCTCGTCAGCTGCACAGCCTTTCCACGTCGGGCGTCGAGCTTAGCCCTTAGGTCCCCGCCATGCACCGACGTGGATCCCACGGGGACGACGTTCCTCCTTGGTGGATCCTGTTGAGATCGAGGGGGCGCATCTCTGTTGTCCACAGCCGGCGCCGCAGCCTTCTCCCGCGCTCTCCTCCGTGCCGCGTGTTGCCTGCTCCTAACAGACCTATTCGACTTCGACGGACGTGGATCACCCGCTCGACTGTCAGCGACTTCCTCGGCGTCACCGCGTCTGTCGCCAATCACTTGGCCCCCAACAGCGGCGTTCACCGAGTTCATCGGCGCATCCTCAAGCGGTGGCATTGGGTCCTGCCCTTGTTCCCGCCCAGCCAGGGCCATAGCCATTTTTTCCACGGCTGCGGCCAGCGTTTCGACTTGCTTTTGGAGCTGGTCGATACGGTCTAGGGGAGTCGTGGCCGCCGATGGAAGTGGATCCGTTGAGGTCCCTGCGGTTGTGGTATTCCGGACACGCTTGCCGGGAGGCATGATGACAGTTTCTTTGGTTCAAAGTTGGGTTAAATTTTTGGGCTTCACGGGGCCCTCCTTCTAGCGCCAATTGTTGATGGTGTTTTTCCGACAACTCGTGATTACCTCTCCGGAAACGCTCACAGTCGCACTAACCACAAAATCAAGTAATAAGCAGTAAAGTAACGTAGAAGGGACAAGGATTTTATAGTGGTTCGGCAATAATTTTATGCATAATCCACTTGTGCATGCACTATTTTCTCATATGTTTACAAGTTCTCTCTGTAATACCAATGGTGTCTAACCCCTTTCTGGGTTTCGTTCCTTCTATTTATAGGCCTCTACATTCGATTACATATTCTCGGCTCCCAAGGTGGAAGCCATCTTCTGTTCTCGATTCTCGTGAGGGTAGGTGGGCCTTTCATGATGACTTTTCTAGGAAATACGGCTGATACTCTCAACCTGCCGCCTGACTTCCTGACTTCTGCAGTAACAGTCGGATCAGTACTTCCCTCCTCAGGTTGACATGACTCCTGGCAAAAAGGACCGACAATGTTCCCTCGACGCAGCAGTCTCAGCCCATAGAGCCCTCGCCCGGCGCCTCTCCTCTTGCGCTATCTCTCGACGTATAGGGCACGTTTGCTATGCCTTACCCTCGATGCCAACAGTTGGTCCTCCGCGCGGGAGTCCTCAGCGTCGGTCGTTCGAAGGAATGGTCGATGTCTCGACTATGGTGTAACAGATAGTATTTTAATAAAAACTCAATGCTGATGAAAAATTTTAATCGGGTATATGGGTCGGGTTTTAGTCGTCTTTTCGTTGTCAACGCATAGAAAAAAAATCATCTCAATCAGAATTAAAATGAAAAAGTTATAGCATTTTTAAGAATTGAAAAAATATTGTTCATTAATTTGAGTTCGAGTTTCTGAACTCGAGTTGAAGGGGAAACTTGAACTCGAGTTTTAGTCATAAACTCAAGTTTGAACTCGAGTCTTAGTCCTAAACTCAAGTTTAAACTCGAGTTTAAACTTAAAAGAACATGAACTCGAATAAAATTATAACTCGAGTTACATTTTTTTGAGTTTTTCACTCAAAAGAACAAGCCCTTAAGGTCTTGTTCACTTCGCGGATTCGAGTTTTTAATTCGAGTTGAGATGTAATATTTTTTTAAAGCTTTTTACTGTAGCAAAAAAAAAAAAAAAAATTAAATGTGACATTTTTTGAGAGCTTTTTACTGTAAAAATTTAAAACTGAAAATTCGAATTAGTAAAATGAACGAAACTTAAGTCTATTGATGAGTGTATGCTCCATGAGCGAGTACCTAATGGGAATCCCATTAAAAACAAACCACATATCATACTCCTTATTTGTTTTCACCGCTCGACATTGTAACATCCAAAGTGGGGTTAAACTCATGTTAATGTCTTCTGCAATATCAAAAAGGTGGCCAAACTGAGAGCCCCTAAACCACTCAATACCATAAGGGTGAACACTCTAATCACATTATATAACAAACTCTTTGTTGTAATTTTACACTTGAAATTGAACTGATCCGGATTTAATACTAAATTTGGTAGGGGCAAGTCCAAGGCCTACATTTGCGTTAGATACATATTAATAAAACAAAGTGTATGATTAAATGCAATTAAATGCATAAAGTAGATGAGATAGTTTTTTTTCTCAAAATTTCGGTAGCATAACTACTTATTTTTATTAAAATCCAAAATTCAAAATCCTGTAAAAATTAATTTAAAACACATTTTGGCCATGTCATAACTGCAAGACATGCCTCCCAAAACAATTTATCTAATGTCTAATTCAGTTACACAAATTTAGTTAACAGAAAAAAACTTACCAGCCGTATTAAAGCACCCGGTTGAGGTGGAGTGATGGGTGGTGTGTTGTTATTTGGTCGAGGCGGAGTCCGCTTACACCTTCGGAGTCGTTTTCTGACTATATCTCTCCTAGCTCCAAATATCAGCGTCATTGTGTGGGACGAGGAGAGGATGCCGGTGAGGTCCGGCTTCGTGCCATAATGAGAAGTGGAAAGAAAACACCTAAAACCAAGTACACAAATTTAACTCATTTATCAAAACCAACCACGCTTCAAAGAGTACAATAACATCAGATACCGTTGTTACCGTTGCTTCTCAAGCGTCGCTAATATGCCGTTGTAAAATTTTCATGATATAATTATTTTTTGCGACGACAGTTTGAAATGTCGTCACAAATAATCTTATTTTTTTGAAACGACAAGTCTAAAAAAATCGTCACAAAAAACTGAAATTAATTTTTTTTATAATTTTTAAAAAATGGCAATTAATTAATTTTTAATAATTTTAATCAAACACTATTATGTTACATACTGAATATAATTTATTAAGATACATTAACAGTGCAATATAAATTAATATTAAAAACAGTAAATCTAAATAAATTTATAAAAATATATTATGAATAAAATGCATATATAATGTTCAAAAAAAATATAAAAGTCTAAATAAAGTGAAAAATAAAATAATATATATAACGAAACTAATCGTCTAAGTATATAGCATCGCCAACAGCTGAATCATCATCAGGACTGTCATCATCTGAAGAAGGCAAATTAAAAGCGTCTAGGTCAATTGGTTCTGGACGATCAATCGTAGGAAATTGAATGTTAGGCTGCAATTTAGATACCAACTCTAACATCTTCACCTGATTGTCATAAATCTTCATTTGTTCCCAGTATGATTTCTTTAAATAACGACTCACACGTGGGTCAAGTTGAGCCGATGATGTTGCGTTCGAGTATGAACCAGCAGATGAAGGAGAAGCCCCGGAGTAATGCTTTTAGGAGAGCATCGGACCCACTCTTATCTTATGTCCTCTACGCGTTTGTCTCTCCTCCTTCAGGGTGTTCTACATAATAAGACATTATAATAGTTTTTACGTGTTATAAAACCACTATTTCAGTATAAAAAAATTTAATATGAAAAGTAAAAATACTTACGAAAGTCTGTTTTGCTTTGATATTAACCCAAGAGGCCCCGCGACGATGCATGTTTGCCCAATTGTCTATGACAGACATCAGCTCTTGGGTCTCCGTACTAGCCTGTCAAATAAATTATATTTGATAAAATTCTTAAATTCTAACTAAATTTTGACAACATAACAACTTATTTTTCATATGATCCAAAAATCAAAACCTGTAAAAAAAACTTTAAAAGATTTCGGCACACCATAACTGCAAAATGTGCCACCCAGAACAAGGATCACAAACATATAAATACGATAATGAAGTAAAAAAATAAGTACTAACCTTCTTATTGCGATGTTGAGAGTACGAGATCCGAGCAACATACGTCTCATCCAACATTCTATGGTCATCATTAATCCCAGCAACGTCTTCTAAGACTGTAACAATCTCGTCTACTGGTTGATTAACTATTGGGTCGACACCTGAAACCGCTTCTACTTCACCATGGTGAATCCATGTACTATACAATGGATCAAAATCAAATCGATGTATATGCGCTCTCACAGTTTCTACTGGATGCATTTCATGATTTCTACATTTCATACAAGGACAGCTGATATGGCCAATTGAAATTACATAATTTTTGGCAACCTCAATAAAAGCAGATAACTCATTCCAATATTAATCCGACAATCGGTTTCTCAAATAAGTCTAACTTTTGTCAATCGACATTTCAACTATAAACGACAACAGACATAACAATTTATTAATGTGTTTAATTAATTTTAATTTTACTCTTAATTAACACAATTAAGTTTTATTAATTACAGTGTGTTAATGAACTTATTAAAATTCTGATTTCTTAACTAAATTTCGACAACATAACGACTTATTTTTCATATAATCCAAAAATCAAAACCTGTAAAAAAAATAACTTTAAAAGATTTCGGCACACTATAGCTGCAAGATGTGCCACTCAAAACAAGAATCATAAACATATACTAAATTTCAACAATATAACAAAATCATAATTCAAATATTGTCATCATAATCCTAAATTCATACAACTACTACAATTTTAAACTAAATAAATATAAAAAACTTACAAAGTTCAAACCCACTAAACGAGAGTTGAAAATAGAAGAATTACATCGGAGGAACCGTGCAAACAAGGACGAAAACGAAAAATCAAACGTCTACTCAAACGCCTATATCAAATTAAAACATCAAACATAATTTTTAAACACCAAAATTAACAATTTATTAACATCTAGAGTAACATATAGAGTAACTAAATTTCGGCAACATAACGATTTATTTTTCATATGATTCAAAAATCAAAACCTGCAGAAAAATAACTTTAAAAGATTTCGGCACACCATAGCTGGAAGATGTGCCACCCAAAACAAGAATCATAAACATATACTCAGGGGACGTTTGGTAGAGGGATTCGTTCCCTGATTCGAATTATAATTCATGGTTCGCTGCAGTATTTTCTCTCACAAAAAATACACGTAAATCAAAAATGGTTCGAATCACATGGTTTGAATCATCCAACCAAACGAACCCAAATTTTAACAATATAAGAAAATCATAATTCAAATATTGTCATCATAATCCCGAATTCATACAACCAAAAACTACTACAATTTTAAACTAAATAAATATAAAAAACTTACAAAGTTCAAACCCACTAAACGGGGGCTGAAAATAGCAGGATTACGTCGGAGTAACCGTGCAAATAAGGACGAATGCGAAAAATCAAACGCCTACATCAAATTAAAACATCAAACATAATTTTCAAACACCAAAATTAACATTTTATTAATATCTAAAGTAACATATAGACACAATTCTTAATTAATCAATGCAAGTTTAAATTTTCACATTCCCGGAACCATAAAAAATGACTAAATTCGAACAAAATTTTCAAACAAAATCTCTAATATTCAACTCCTAGAGCATCTAAATTCTCGAAACTCAATCGAAACACATACTTAATCCTAAGTTAATCCGTTTTCTTCTTGCATTTTCTCGGCAACCAAACAAAAATTAGAAAAAGAAAAAAAAGGAGAAAACCAACATCTATGCAATCCTGGCGGCGGGAGCGGCGGCGGCGGCAGGAAAGGGAAAGAAGAGAGAAGGGATCGGAAGCGAGAGAGAGAGAAGGGAAGAGAGAGAGAAAGAACGGAAGAGAGAGAAGGGGAGAGAGAGAAGGGGAGGGACGGTGGCGGGGGGCAGCGACGGCGGCAGGAGAGGGGAAAAAGAGAGAAGGGAGCGAAAGAGAGAGAGAGAGAGAGAAGGGATGAGAGAGAGAGAGAAGGGAAGAAAGACAATGGGAGAGAGAAAAGGAAGAGAGAGAAGCCGGCAACGGGGGCGGCAGCGACGGGAAGATAAGGCAGAGAGAGAGATTTTGCAGGAGAGAGAGAGAGCGTCGGGGGAAAATGAAGAAGAAGAAAATAGAGTATATTAGGTCAGATTTATTTGCGACGACATTGTCGTCGCAAATAAATTTAAAATGTCATCGCAAATAATAAACAACTGTTAATTATTTGCGACGACATTATTTCGCCGCAAATAATTTTGTTGTTGTCGCAAATAATTATTTTTTCCCGTGCCTACTTTTTCGTGAAATAAGATTATTTGCGATGACAAGAAAACAATGTCGTCGTAAATAATCTAAATTATTTGCGACGACAAATGTCGTCGCAAATAGTTAGAGATTTGTGATGACTCATCGTCGCAAAAAAACGGATTACCTTGGCGCCAAAAATCCGCGCCATTGAAATTTGCGCGCTAATATTATTTGCGACGACATTGAAGTTATTAGCGGCAACATGGTTATTTTATTTAACGGGAAGTAATTGAGACGACATGTCGTCGCAAATATGGTATTATTTGCGACGACAAATGTCGTCACAGATGGCCCTTATTGTTGTAGTGATAGTCAATAATCAAATATGGCTAACTAGAACTTTAATGTCTTTTTGTTGGCTCAAGACTAGAGCTTCAATGTCAAATAGATGCGAACAACTCTACCAAAAGTTATGCTTCAAAAAAATTATGCAGAACACTATGGTAACAACTATACAGAACATTATAGCAATAAACATAACAAATTAACGACACTAAATATCATCACCGAATCCTCATTTTTGCATCCTTGAGGGCAATCTTATTTATGTATGAACAAATAAATCCCTAAAACATTGACTTAAAATTTCTAAATTTAAAGACGTTCACACTAAATCCCAACAAGAATAACATGCTTCAGATATGAATTATATGTTAGTTTTTTTCTAAAATCTGCAGCATTGTGTACATCTCCATCAAAAATAAATATTTGATATCAATTAAATTGAATCACATAGTGATGTTTTTTTTCTTTACTTGTGAAAATACCATTTTGGTTTTATCATCTACGAAGGTGCTTAACAAACTTAATAAATGTTCAAAAAGTCTATCACTCCTTGTTTCACGAACTTACATTATCACTACATCTTTAAGCTTTGATAATTACTTGAAGAAACACACAAAAAATCACAAATACAAATTTGAACCACTCACAGCTTTTTGGACAGGTTTGGTACTGTTGAGAGGGAGAATGTATGAGTATTTTGGACGGCGGCGGCTCTCCTGATCTGGACGACGGCGACGGGAGACAACGCACGGCGGTGATGGGGGGGAGGCGGCCGGTCGTTCCGGTCTGGAATGCCCTGGTGTGTTGAGAGCAAGAGAGCGAGAGGAGTGGAGGAGGGAGGGAAGAAAGTTGACAGAGATTTCAGATTTTGAGTGTTTCATTAGGGATTTTGAGTGTTTTATTAGGGATTTTGATTTTGGGTTTGACTTAGGTGTTTTTTAGTCATTTCATATTAAATAAGTTGAAAAAAAGATTGTTTAATTACATTTTTTTAAAAGAGGTGAAGGCCGCCTCCATTTTACTCATTTTAATTTTAAACTTTAAATTTTTATAATTAAAAATATTCAAAAAATTTTATATTTAATTTTTTTATTACAATTAAAAATTTTAAAAAATTACATCTTAACTTTAACTTAAGAGATGTTTGGTTCATAAATTAAAATTATAAGATTAGAACTATTTTTAATTTACGTGTATTTTTTGTAAGAAAAAACACTGTAACAAATTATGAACCATCATTCAAATCGGGTTACGAATTCTTCAACCAAATAATCAATTAAATTAAAATTTTAAATTTAAAAAATAAATCAAGACTTAAAATCTCATTTATATTATTAATTTGAATTTTTAATTTAAATTTTAATAAAATTAAAAATTTTATAAAAAATCACATTTAATTTTTCTTTTTACAATAAAAAATTTTCACATAAAATTATATCTTAATTCAAATTAAACCATGCCAAATCTCTTATTGGTGTTCAAATGGGGGTCTATTTTATTGCAAGAAGTCCATGTGGAAGTTGGGAGTTGGAACCAACAAACAATAAACCAAAAAGCTTCAACCAACCATAACACTGAAAAAACAGCGTTGCGAAGCGACGGAGATCTCAAAGAATCAAACCCAATTAACCACACAATACAAAACGCCCTCTTCTTCTTCTTCTTCTTCTGTTTCTTCTTCTTCTTCTGTTTCTTCTTCTTCTTCTTCTGTGTAATTTTTTCCGATTCCCAGTTAATATTCAAACACAGAACAATGCTTCAGCAATTCCACCACCGTTTTCCCATACCATCATCATCATCTTCTTCTCCTTCTTCTTCTTCTGCCTCTTCTCTCTCCGTACCATTTCCCAACCCCCAATTTCGCCATTCCAAAATCCTCTGCGAGGCCGTGGACTCGAAGCCATTGCCGGCGAAGACGAAGGTCGGACTCGGACCCCACACCGGGAGGGACCCGAGCGTCCAGAAGCCGGCGTGGCTGAAGCAGCGAGCTCCTCAGGGGGAGAGGTTCGACCAGGTCAAGGATTCTCTCTCCCGACTGAATCTCCACACCGTTTGCGAAGAGGCCCAGTGCCCTAACATCGGCGATTGCTGGAATGGCGGCGGAGACGGCGTCGCCACCGCCACCATCATGCTCCTCGGTGACACCTGCACCCGCGGATGCAGATTCTGCGCCGTCAAGACTAGCAGAAACCCTCCCCCGCCTGATCCCATGGAGCCTCTCAACACCGCCATTGCCATTGCTTCTTGGGGGTAATTGTACTTAAATTGCTTCATTCAATTATGTGAAACTGTTGTGTGCACAAACATTGGAAACTAGAACTTTTTTATTTTTGGATTAGAAGAATGATGAAAGTATTTATCACTGTCGCTACTTGAGAATCTCAACCAATCCTTAATTTTCATGTAAAAGTGAAAGTTTGCATTTCAATGTATTTTAATGCGTGCTGTTCAAGAATAATAATAAAATTTTCCTCTATATTTTGTCGAAATGCTGCGTTCCACTCTGTGTTTTTCGGATTCGTGTACCCATCTCTGCAACATCTCGATAAAACATGAGGGAGTTTTTGTTTTTGTTTTTTTCTTTTTGGAAATTTTATACACCTTATAGAATTTACACTGGAATTGGGGATAAATATAAAACTAGAGGTGATAAATGGTACCTAGAATTGCTATTCAACTTTAAGGTGTTTACCTTAGACCCTGGTGTTTTTAGCTGACATATGATAAACGAATTTGTCTCAACCCTGAATGTTAACTATCCAATTTGTTCATAGGATAATTTGGCTTGGTAATCTTATTGAATTAAACTTGTAATTATCACGTCGTGTGGGCCCGCCCCATGATACTTCAATTCTCTCGGCATGTGGGTAGTTTGCAATTGCAATGTTGTTTTAAGTTGTGGAACCTGTGGTTTTGTTTGCCTTGGTAGAAGTATTTAATGGTCTTGGGATAATTCTGATGCTGTATTTTTTTATGCTTTTTTAAATGAATTATGCAGTGTGGATTATATTGTTCTCACAAGTGTTGATCGTGACGACCTGCCTGATGGTGGAAGTGGTCATTTTGCTGAGACTGTCAAAGCCCTTAAGGTGTCTCATCTATCTAGTTATACTATTTGGTTGCTTTCACTTCATTTTGTTGAGCTTGTTAACTGCATATATTATGCTGTTAGCACAAAGGAGACTGACGTTGGGATATTGATTCTGTGGTTATGCAATTCTCTTTTGCAGAATCTTAAGCCTGAATTGATGGTTGAGTGTTTAACTTCCGACTTTCGAGGTGACTTGAGTGCTGTGGACACTTTGGTTCACTCGGGACTAGATGTATTTGCACACAACGTTGAGACCGTCAAACGGCTCCAAAGAATTGTTCGAGACCCTCGGGCTGGGTGAGCTGCAGTACTAATTTTCTTAATAACTTTTTTTTTTTCCTTTTTTATCCTGTAGTTTTTTTTTATGATATTTCTTTTTTTTTTTTTTCTCTCATTGTGGTATGAAAGACTCTTATGAATTCTTCGTGCTGCATTCTGGAAGTTATAAATAGGTCCGATAAATATGATTCGGGTGAACATCTATTATCAATGTACATTGTGTATTTCTGCTTAAACACATTTCTTATAGAGTCCAATCTGCTTTGACGATTTACTTCTACCACTGCTGGTGCTAGTGTTAGCTGGTCAAAAATTAGCCGAGGTTACATGTCTTTGGTCTAGTGAGATTGGTGTGAGAAATGAAAGACATTTGTGCTAAAAGTGTGACAAACATGATACCCGATTCTAATTATGTTGATGCCTTCACTCTTGAGCATTTCTGTTTTATGCTATGACAAATTTGAACGGCTTTCTTATGGCTGGACAAGCTTGTCTGAGAAATCAACCAAAAGAAAAGGGAAAAGTGTCCACGCTCCATGTTCTCCCACTTTCAATGATTTTAAAGAGATATAAAATGAATTCAGTTGTATGTTTGGTATTTTTTGCTATTACCTACAGGATGGTTCTAATTATTTAGGCATTTGTTGAAGAGCGTTTGCTGGAGTTCATATTCTCTCTAAAATTTGAGATTTTGATTATGAGTGCAATAATACAGGTATGAGCAGAGTTTATCTGTTTTGAAACATGCAAAGGTCAGTAAGGAGGGTATGATAACAAAATCTTCCATAATGCTGGGCCTCGGTGAATCAGACGACGAATTGAAGGAAGCCATGGCCGATTTGAGGGATATAGATGTTGATATATTGACGCTTGGACAATACTTACAAGTTAGTTAATCTGATTTACATGTAAGTTAATACACCCATACTTTTTGTGCTATCGCTTTAAAGCTAAATTGTATAAATTGCTACAGCCAACTCCACTACACTTGACTGTCAAAGAATATGTTACGCCTGAGAAGTTTGCTTTCTGGAAGGAATATGGGGAGTCTATTGGATTCCGCTATGTAGCTAGCGGGCCATTGGTAAGTTCTTTGTTCCTTCCCGTTTATGTGGTAACAATTATGTATGGTATTCCTCAAAGACTTACATTGCGTTTGGTTCAAGGATTCGTACCATGGTTCGAATCATGATTCATGGCCCGTTACAGTGTTTTCTCTCACAAAAGACATACTTAAATCGAGAATGGTTCTGAATCATGATTGTGAATCCATCAACCAAACGTCCTTTAGTAATCTAGATGAAAGCATGGTTTGAACTTTTTTTTTTATTTTTTTTTAAATAATATAAAAAATAAAACAGAATATTATGTCTGGCTTTCACATAATCATACAATGTAATATTATGTCTGGCTTTCACATAATCATACAATGGAATATTATATTCGGTCGATGACAAATGTAATATATATGTCATTTTGTCAAGCTCTTCGCATGCACTAAGCTCCTTCTATTTTATTTTCTTATTGTTTTTCACTGATTTGATTGTCAAGCTCTTCATGACAATAGTTTTTGAGCTCAGTTAAGTGGTCCTTAGAGGAACGGCCTTACAAATGTATTATAACATTTCAGGTTCGATCGTCATATAGGGCAGGGGAGCTCTTTGTCAAGACAATGGTGAGGGAAAGGGCAAACAGTGTAGCCACATCCTAGTTGTTTTTTTATGTTTTCTTATCATCATTATTATTTTTTTTTTTTCGGTTGTACTTCCTCAAGCATTTCTTCCTAGACTACAATTTTGGCCGCATAAGCAGCTGAATTAGTTGTTGCGATTTATTGCTGAGTTGGCCCAAAGTTTCGAGTATTTTTTGTCTGATATGAAGGAAATATTTGTTCCATAGAAGAACATGGTGTAATTTTTTTTTTTTTTTTTCCATTGTCCAAAGCGGTGAGAATTGTTAATCCTTTATTTAAGAAACTGGAGGATAGGATCTTTGGAATTATAATTAGAATCAAAGGTCCAATATTTGTTGCAAATATGAGTCTTTTTTTTTTCTTTTCTTTTTATTATAAGGTATAAAAACTCTTCTTAATACTATTTGTATATTTCAAAGATTCCTAGCTGACTACATGTCTCAATTTTCATATCTAATGCCATATTTTATTAGCCAAAAAAAAAATTCAGTAAACTTACCATATGCTTAGAAGCGTTATAATATATATGTGTGTGTGTGTGTGTTTACATATTTAACTTTTTTTGGGTAAAACTTTTACATATTTATCGTGCATCTTAAGCATATTAAACTCTGTTGAATGAGAACATGTCGAAAGTTCATTTGGTCCTTTGGCCAAGTATTAGGCTTTTGCATCGAAATGTATTGCATATTTATTACGTAAAGTTTGCGAGTTTTACATGGTATTTAGTATAATAATTCGTGTCATGATTCGAATTATAATTTATAATTTATTATAATATTTTTTTTATAAAAAATATACATAAATTAAAAATAATTTTAAATTATAATTTTAAATCTGTGAATTAAACGTCTTCTTATATTCTATAGACTTGATGCAGAGGAACGTATATTCTATAGACTTGATGCAGAGGAACGTAATGGACAATAAAAACTCGTAAACACGTAACACAAGTGCCCACTTGTGTATTAAAATACGCTTCTCTTTCTCTCCTCTTTTCCTCTCTCTCTCTCTCTCTCTCTCTCTCTCTCTATAATCCTCTTTCTTCGCCAACTGCCAAAAAGTAGAAATTAAAAATAAAATCCCAAACAGGATTTACATCTACATTCAATCTATCTGTAGATAATATATCTGATATCTTTCTCTCACACACTTCTCTATGCATATGACTTTCGGTGCTCCTTTTTCAACTCTCCATATTCTTCCCCCTTGACGCTTTCTCTGTTTGCAGAGCCGACGATTTCTTTTTCTTTCCCTTCTTCTCTCAATTTTGATTTGTGGGTATTTCTCATTTCTCCTTGTTTGGGACATCTCAGTTCTGGTAAGAAAAAAGATCTGGATTTTGCTTATTTATATTATTTGATGATTCTATTATATCAATAGATAACTTTTTCCTTCAATAATTTGGATTTGGCTGTGGAGGGAATTCTTGGATTTTTGTGCTTATTTAGGAGAACCATGTGAATTAAAATTATAATAAAAACTTGATTCTTTTGGAATCCCCATACAGTGACTAAAACATTCTTTTGGAATCATGTTTTTCAATTTTTGTAATCACTAGTATTGTCCAATGTGGCCACAAGCTTGATCATATTTCATGGTGCTGCAGTTATTTTAGGACTTGACTTTAGGTGAAATTGAATAGATTCTCGGTTATTGATCAGCATTTGGTTCCTTCCTCTGCAATAGCGTCTGTGGGAAATAATGTTTTTCACCTGGAGATTTTTGTATCACGACATTGTTAAAATAGTTTTCATCATTGTGTTTCCTCCCATTAAATTGTAAGTCTCTTGGGAAAAAATACAAACGTTTGTAATAAAGTGTAAGAATTTGGTTGCTTCTTACTGAGAATTGTTTTATTAAATTATGTTGCTTTTGAGTTGTAGAGGATATATGGACTGAGTTTGGCATTTCATGGGAGGTGTAGAGGACACTGAACCGCCTTTGAAACGTGTAAAATTGCCCTTGGGAGGATCGAAGAGCTTCTTAGAAGATTCATCTCTTAGAAACCTTGTGATTTGCTCTCTGGGAGATTCGATGGCCAGATCTCTGCCCTCCCAAGGAGATGGAGAAATAGTTGGGTCTAAGGGTGTCATAAAGAAATCGGAGTTTGTCAAGATCATAACAAGGGCATTGTACTCACTTGGATATAACAAGAGCGGGGCCATTCTAGAGGAAGAGTCGGGGATACCATTACGCTCGTCAGTAGTTAATGAGTTTATGCAACAAGTTGTTGATGGAAAATGGGATGATAGTTTAGCCACATTGCAGAAAATTGATCTCTTAGATGAAAACTCTGTCAAGGTAGCAACTTTCTTGATATTGGAGCAGAAGTTCCTTGAGCTTCTGAAAATCGGGCAGTACAATGCCGCCTTAAGTACACTAAGAAATGAACTCGTGCCTCTTCGCATCAACATCAGTCAAGTTCATGAACTTGCTGCATCTGTGATTGCTCCTTCAAAATGTTTAACCCTTGGCCTTTTGAGTCAAGATATGGATGTTGCAAAGTCAAGATCAAAGCTGCTTGAAAAATTGCATAAGTTGCTTCCTGCTTCTGTCATGATACCCGAGAGAAGGTTAGAACACTTAGTTGAGCAGGCTCTTGATGTGCAACGAGATGGTTGTGCGTTTCATAATACGTTGGACGTTGATATTTCTTTGTATTCAGATCATCATTGTGGAAGAAACCACATTCCGAACCAAACATTACAGGTACTCTTGGATTGATGGATCCTTTTCTTTTTTTTCTTTTTTTTTTTCGTGCGATGTATTATGCTTCATTTGGCCAGAAGCTTATGCCTAGTTTGGTTCCTATACTTGAACCCATGATTCTGATTCTATTACAATGTTTTTCATCTCTCAAAGAATTTGAATTCAAAAATTTATTCTCTTACAAAATTCTTGCCAGTGAATCAGAATCACTGACTTGAACGTGTGAACAAAACGGACCCTTTGTAACTCAAGGCACCATCTGGATAGGAAGCAAAACTTTGTAATTTTTCCATGCCTGTTTTGCTCAGCATTTGGGTTAGTGTTGCTGGTTGCCAACAATTTTTTAATGCTTGATAAGTTTCATTGCGGCGCCTCAAGTAGGGCAGACAAACCCACAGTAGATTAAGGTAGCATCAGAACTATTACTTTATTTGGTTAGCCACCCAAGAAGTAATCCTTTCTTCCAAGTTGCTGCCTTCAAATCCGCCTCTTTTGTGGAACCCTTTTTTTTTTTTTTTGTTTAAGAAAGTCATATATAAATTGTCCGCTAATTTCTCTTCTTAGTACCTATCAGTTTTCATACAACCCCGTTTGGATTTTTTTCTTTTTCACCATTAACCAAATTCACTTCTCTCTCTCCCAATATGAGCAGAAATAATATTTGCAATCAAAATCTCATGTCTTCTGAATTACCACTATAAATATGTTATCTTGAACTTACTAAAAGTTATAGTTAATAGCTGTTGCAACGTATTTGAATTTTATCATGCTGCTCATTTATGCAAAGAAGGAAGTATTTCCTCAAGACTGTACTGACAGAGACATCAGTACCAATAGTTTCTCGCTGCAAGATCGTCATGTCCTGGTGACAAACTTTGAAAAGCACCTGATCTTGTTCCCTATTTAAGATAGGATTTTAACAGGACAAATTGATTTTTTTCGTGGGACAAAATCTAATAATGATCTGGAAGAATTCTCATGTAAATTTTGTTTTTAGGCATGATTACTCATCAAGAAGGTTTTTGTTTAATTTTTCTCATTACTTAGTTTTATAACTTATCATGTTTGACATTTACATTGGTTTGATTCCTAATATATTTGTCAAAGAGGGTATAGGGTGCTGACTTCTCAAATGAAATTGTATCCCTAGGTAGGTCTCTAACCAAGCCTCTCTATCATCTTCATTCATATTAGTTACAATGTAAACTTTAACTTTTTTCACTCGTTACTATTATCATTCAGATCATTACCAAAATATGATAATCATTGTAGTATTGTAGTTATCGCAACTATAAAGTAATTTGCATAATTCTAGTCATCATCAGTCAAAAGTTTTTGCATAACGGCTGAATTTGTGCTTTCTTTTCGAACCACTATGGTCTTTCATGCTTAGTTTACCTCAACTAACAAGGAATATTCACTGTTTTCTTTCCACCATTTTTGGTTCATTTTTTCCCTCCTAAATTCTTTATATTTACCAGTTGCTTCCTTGTCCATCTGATGTGACAGATACTGCAAGGACATAGTGATGAAGTATGGTTTCTGCAGTTTTCGCATAATGGAAAATATTTAGCTTCATCATCGAAAGATCAGTCAGCAATGATATGGGAGGTAACATGCTGTTTATTGCCTTTGACTACTGATTATGAAAATGTCCTTTCTCTTTTAATCTTTATAGTGTGAGTGCGTGTAAGCTACTTGAGTTATAATTTAAAATTCTCGTTAGAACTTGTCGTTCTGCATGTCTGTACATGGGCCTTTCTGCTGATTGTTCTGATGCGTATGATTTGTCCCGTATTTTGTTTGTTTAAAGTTCTCTTTTTACCAAGAGGAATATCTATTGACCCTGCGCTCATCCAAGTATTAGTATCAATTCAGTGATGGAGAGTGCTCGGCTGAGTCTACTTTTCGCTTTATATTTCTTTTGCTTAATTTTTTATCTGAAGCCCCCAAACAGTATATGAGGTTTTCATATATTTTGCACAAAGATGCTTTCATTTAAATGTCAAGTAGAATGTAGGACACAGCAAATGGAAGCATGTTTACAGGGTTTTGGCTATGTATGTTTGTGGTTCCTATAAGATCCCTACGGTGTTTAATGACTTCTTGGCATATAAAAGGAAAGGATCAATTACAAAAATTCCCTCCGAACTATAACTCTTGTAACACTTTGCTCTCTGAACTTTAAAAAGTAACACCCGTTCTCCCGAACTTTATTCTGTTAACAACTTTGCTCCTTCTGTGACATTGAGTGACAGAATTTGCCACGTGTCACTTATTTAGCTGCTCTTGGTGAGAATTGAGTGTGCAATTACACTTCTATCCTCCTAATCAGATAATCTCTCATTTTTATTCTTCCGTTCCCCATTTTGATTCAACAAGTTTTTTACAATGAAACTTGAATCTCTCTAAATTTTTTCTGGTTTTGGGCAGACTTCTAACCCTAAAAATCCAAATGTCAAGACTTAACCTTTATTTTGAGTTTATTTTTTTCCACTTTTGTTCATAACCTAAGTCTCTTAATGATCCCATTCGAAAAAAAACCCAAATTCTTTAAGAACCCCCTCAAAAAAAAAAAAAAAAAAAAAAAAAAAAAAAAAAAAAAGGGTCTCTTAAAGGTCATTTTACGATAATACCTCCTTATATGGATCACATGCCATTCACGTGACAAATTCCGTCACTCAATGTAATAGAAAGGGTAAAGTTGTTAAAAAACAAAGTTCGGGGGAATGGATGTTACTTTTTAAAGTTCAGAGGGTAAAGTGTTATAAGGGCCATAGTTCCAGGAGAAATTTTGTAATTAATCCAAAAAGAAATGGCATCGTTTACAGAGACGGCTTAACTTCATAGTACTTTGTTCTCTTTCTACTATGGTCTTTCTTGATATGCTTTCTCAGTCAGACTATTGCATATTTAAATAAATCGGCATGTGTTTCTTTATAGGTTAAAGAGGATGGTCATGTGTCCTTGAAACATGTATTGACTGGTCATCGGAAACCAGTTTTAGTCGTTTCATGGAGCCCTGATGACCATCAGCTGCTAACATGTGGACTGGAGGAGGTTGTTAGACGCTGGGATGTCAGTTCTGGGGAATGCCTCCATGTGTATGAAAAAAATGGTGTTGGCCTGATTTCCTGTGGATGGTTTGCGGATGGTCGTGGGATATTCTCTGGGATGAGTGACAAGAGTATCTGTCTGTGGCATTTAGATGGAAGAGAGCTGGAGTGTTGGAAAGGGCAGCGAACACTTAAGATATCCGATATGGCTGTAACAGGGGATGGGAAGATCATTAGCGTATGCAGAGAAACTGCAATACTATTACTTGATAGGGAGGCAAATTTTGAGAGGGTGATTGAGGAGGAGGAAACTATCACTTCATTCTCATTGTCCAAGGACAGCAAGTTCCTGCTTGTCAATCTCATAAACCAAGAAATCCATCTCTGGAACATAGAGGGAGAGATTAAGGTTGTGGCCAAGTACAAAGGTCACAAACGTGCTCGGTTTGTCATCCGATCTTGCTTTGGTGGATTAGGGCAAGCTTTTGTAGCAAGCGGGAGTGAGGATTCACAGGTACCCTTTTGATAAGATATATTGTTTGATGAGAAACTAGGCTCGATTATGATTACAAGTGCGTGGTTTCAGTTAAGGGCCTTCTTAGATGGGATGGACCTACTAGGAGGGTTTTTAACTTCAAGTTGTATACAATACAAGAATTGAGCATATTTAAAAAAGAAAGCATATTTAATGGAATTCGATAAAAATCTAACGGTAAAGAAACATTACTATAGCTAGAGTATATTTTTTATACCAACCCTCAGAATTCCTTTCGACTCTCGAGTTAAAAGGACTATTGTTTAGAGGATGCCGAAATTTTTTCTTTTATGGATGCAGGTGTATATATGGCACAGGGACTCGGGGGAGCTGATAATGTCACTGCCTGGACATTCAGGAGCAGTGAACTGCGTGAGCTGGAGCCCTTCAAACCTTCACATGCTGGCTTCGGCCAGTGACGATCGAACAATCCGAATATGGGGTTTGAAGAAGCAGCTAAATTCCATGAGAGGGGAAGTCTGTCAAAGCAATGAAATTTTCATGCACAGCCAGTCCAATGGAAGAACATAAGACGTGTTTTTTCTCTTTTCAAATTAGTAAATGTTCGTTGAGCTTTGTCAACAAAGTAATGAAAAAAGAATGTGCAGGTTCCGAGCATTAGGATTGTCTGTTGGATCATGGTTGTCATATTGCCAAATAAAAGATTGGTTGCTGGTTACATATTGCTTCTTTTGTCAAGTTAATTTCTATAATAAGAGCTGATCGCTCTTTACATGGTTTTGGTCGAAACAAGCGTATTAGTCTCAGAATTCACTCCACGTCTTCGGGTAAAATTAGGTGTGGAATTACGATTATAGTGACGTAAATATGCCTACAACCACGACCATAGTGATGCAAGCTAAATTTGTCATTGATGAGACATCTTTTTTAGACTGTTTAGCTCGGTCCCAGATCACATTCTCATGAGAAAAAAAAAAATGGACACAACACATTTGATAACAACCTTTTCAAATCTCATAATTACAAAATAATAAAAAATATTAAAAGAAAAAAGAAAGTCCGGCATGCTCTTGCGGAGGCGTTGTGCAATGGACAAACGCCACCCACACGAAGGGGGGTCTCCATCCCTCCACCTCTGTGGCTCATGACCTTTGTCATGACAAGACAGAATCGCGACCCCAACCGTAACAAGTTACGCAAAATCACGGCATCAGTTGTGATGGTTCACGACGAAATCACAACCGCCATCTTAATCTGGGTTGTCACACCCCCGATGAACCCCATCTCCACTAGTGGTCTCGATTTTGTTAAAATATCCAACGACCCCCAGCCCACCCCTCTAGGGGATGTGAACATTCATATCTTGAATTCATCAGCGACCTCTCCCCATGGCGGCAAATCCAATGGTGAGCTTATGTCAATGGATGGTGAGCTTATTGTTGTGTCAAAAAATTCACATCGACACGTCGGACAACGACTAGGCCACACGTGGCCCCATGCCTGCCACGTCATTTAGCCATCGACGCCCGAGCCTCATTGGTCTCTCTTGTATGGCAGGAGAGTCGAATGTATAAGAAGACCGAGACCGTCGACTCTATACACAGTCGAGGTCTACGAGACCAGCCCGGGCAAAATAACACAATAAAATCGGCCGTAGGAAAGGCTACCCTCGGCAGATGTTAGCATAGGTGCAGACGGCAGAGCACAAGCAACTAGATCCACGTCCCAAGGAAGACCCTTGAGAAGATCGGCCGAATATCCCAAGGTTGCGTCTGGATTTGGAAAAGGTCAGTTGCATAGGAAATGATTACAAGCCCTTAAAACCGCCTGGAACGGATCACTAGTTATTACAGGGATCTACAGAGCCGTAATGGGGGGACAAATTGGATGAGTGAACATTCCAAAAGGTAATGGGAGGCTACGGTTTGAACAAAAGAGGCCATAGGCCACTCAAGTGGGCGGGCCCCATGAAGGACACGGTCAAATGGTCCAAACCGCCTACCATTGGGCAGAGACTCATGTAATATCCACTATAAAAGGGAAGAGCCCCTGAGAGAGAGGGGGATGGATTTTTCTTTTACGCGTATGTAACTTGTAAGAACAAAGACAAGAGAAATACAATACAGTGGATATAGCTCTTGATTAACAGAGTGAACCACTATAAAATTCATGTGCGTTCTTACTTTCATAAGCATAATCTCACTTACTTCACAACCTAGCAAAAACCCTACTACAAATTCCAGCACATTCAGTGAAATCATAAGTTCCAAACCGGTAACCCAACGGCTACCGTGGCGTAATCCGGTAAGGTGTTGTTGACGAAATTCCATCATCAACACTTATGTCAATGGATGCTGAGCTTATGTCAATGGATGCAGATCCAATAGACTAAAAACATGCTTCATTGATGAGGAAAAATAGCATACCCCATTGTAGTTTTCTTAATTATTAATGACCCATTTAGTTTATACGTTTAAATTGTACATAAATTTAATATTTATTAGAAAAAATATTGTAAAAAGATTTAACTTATAAAACAAACACATGTTAAATGTATTTATTCAAATAATTTTTTTTTTCATAATCTGCTCCTATTGATTTCTATATATATATATATATTTCTCGTCATTCTTATTAAGGACTTTTTAATAAATAATTGTCATTTGTCAAATTAGAGTCTTGACATTTATTTTAAGAGTTCTACTTGATTTAGGATTATAGTTCTTGATTCTACTAGGGTGTTTTTGTAACACCTCGAGAAATTAAACAGGATTAATTAAGATAATTAGAATTTATTAATGTGCATAATCTGGTGTAATTAACTAATTATGTTTATTAAATGTTTCTAGTATTTAAGTTTAAATATTTTCAAAGAATTTAAATATTTTCAGTATTTATATTTTCATCCTAAAAGTATATGTAGACACACTTTTTAGTCTACTTTTATAAATATCTTTTGAAATTATCCTTATTTTTCTTTATTTCTTTTCTTTCTTTTTTTCTTTCTTTCTTTCTTTTTCTTCCTTTCCTTCTCGTGCACCTTCAACTCTCTCTCTCTCTCTCTCTCTCTCTCTCTCTCAATTTCCCTCTCACTCTCCCCCTATGTCGTTCTCTCACTCTCCCCCTATGTCGTTCTCTCACTCTCCCCCTATGTCGTTCTCTCACTCTCTCTGGTAGCTCTGTCTCACTTTCTTCAAAATATTTATCAAATCTTCTAAAATCTTGAACTAAAGAGGAACTTCAAGGAGTTTTCAACATCAAGGAAAGGATTTAGGGTAAGATTTATGAAAAACTTATCTTGATTCTCGAATTTTTTCATTAGAAATACCTATTTTTAGTTTAAATTGGATTTTGATGGATTTTTGGTAAAATCATGGTGAAAATTGGGAAAAATTGGTTCTTTAGACTTGATTTAGTAATTGGAACCTAGATTTAGTAATTTTCCTTTAAAATATTTCGGATTGGAATTCGGATTTGCAGGTTTTGGCCTTATTTTCTTCTGATCGGTCATGTCGGCCATCCTGTGCAGCCCCCCACCGGTCGACTGATGGAGAATAACTTCTCTGTCACCGGTTGACCGGTGCACACATGATCTGAACCTGTTTTGCCTTAAAGTGCTGTTTTGACCCTGATTTTTAAAGAGAACCCAAATTAGCTTTATTTGTGATCCTAAAGTAGATGGATTAACATCTTTAATCCATGTTTTGATATCAAAATCCTTGGAATGATGATTTGAAACATGAATTGATTATGAAACTTGGAATTGGATTAAGGCACACTAATAGGAAATCAAAGTGTATAATTGAGATTGATTTGCTTTAGGAATGAAAATAAATCCTAAAGCGTTGTTTTGTGTAAATGTTAGTTGAAGAACCGGATTGAAGGCTTTGAGGAAGCGGAAGCTAGAATAGCGCAACGCTAGCAACAGGTTTGGTACTTAAGAGGTAGGATTTCTTGTCATTTTCTTTGACAACATGCTTTAAAGAGTTTTGGCCTTACAAATGTTTTAAAGAAAAGAACATATTTGCGAAAGAAAAGCATTTTAATACAATAGCTTGAATCTAGCTATTGGAATTATAATAAACTATTTCAAAGATTTAATGAATGATTTCTTAAGATAAAATATCTTGCAAACTGGTAAACCTGTTGATGGCCTAGATAGGATATGCAGCGAGTATCCTCGAGGGCAGAACCCGAAACCCAGACTGTGCCACTACAGTGGTGTTAAGACTTGTGCTTGTGGTTGTGTAAGTAATTTATCATAGTATAAATTACTTGCTGATGCGTGTAATACGGAATTAAAAGTTTACACTTCCTTTCAGAAAAAAGAATGTTAGGTTCCGGTTGTTGTGTTGGAACTAAATATTTTACTTACTTGTTTATAAAGTTTATTTCAAAATCATACTACTGAGCCTTCTGCTCATGTTTTATTTGGTTTCTATAAATATTAAACCCCTCTCAGACGACGCTAGAAGCAGCGCTGAGTAGCTGAAGTAGTTGCTACCGTCCAATCAAGTGAGGATAGTGCCCATTATCACTGTGTACAAATGTAAGGATTGTAAATTCTGAGACTCTAAACTTTAAATTTTTAGACTGTGGTTGATGTCTGTAAATATTATTCACATGTTCATATATGTACAATATTGTATATCCTGTGGATGAATCTTGAATGATGCTAGAGGCTCAGTTTTTAAACCTCTTTTATCAGAAAGTGCGAAAGTTCCCATCACTTTCTTGTAATTTAATTTCAGTAAAAAAAATGTGAGGCTTGTTTAGAAATTTCTTTAATACTTTATTTTTGAGAATGATTTTCACATTTTAAATGCTTAATTACTTTTTTAATTATATTTAATTTCTAAATGAACCTCTACGTCACTAATTCTTAGTTTTTTTCTTATAAAAAATTTAAGGGTTGTTCTTTTAGAGTGTAACTTGAGTGTAGTTTTTGAGTTGAATTTGAGTTATAACTTGAGTTGAAGTTGTAACTTGAATAAAGTTGAGTAAAATTGAATAAAGTTGAAACTTAAAAGAACGTGAACTTAAATAAAGTTGAAACTCGAGTTATCTTTTTTTGAGTTTTTTAGACAAAAAAACATGCTCTTAAATTTCAAAGTTTTAAATCACCGAAATTTGTAATAGAAAAAATCAGACTACTATTTAATATGAATACATTATAGTAAGGAAAAGAAGAAAGAAATTGGAAATTGGAAATGGATAGGGAAAGGGAAAGCACGAGAGTGGGAATCGCACCGGCCCAAATCCCGACGAGCTTCGGCCACGAGCTCAGGGCTTGCCTCCGCTGTCGCCTCGTCAAAACCTACGATCAGGTCTTCTTCTTCTTCTTGTTCTTCTTCCTCTTCTTCTTCATTGCGATTCAATTACAGTACTGGAGTTAGGGTTTATGTCTTTTTTTTTTTTTCTAGATTATATGTTAGGGTTTATTTCTTTGATTTTGCTCCCATTTTCCCTTTAATCTTCGTTAACATTTCTTGTTTTGCTTTTTATTATACAGTTCAGAGAATCGGGATGTGAGAATTGCTCTTTCTTCAAGATGGACGAAGATAACGAGCGCGTCGCCGATTGTACCACTCCCAACTTCAATGGGTATTTTATTCAATCTTATAATTTCTTTCCAATTCGAAATGTTAATGATTTTCTCTTCGTTAAGCTCTTGAATCTTGTTAAAATTATTATTATTGTTATTATTTTTATTTTGATAGTATAATCTCAGTGATGGATCCAGCTAGAAGTTGGGCTGCTCGCTGGTTGCGAATCGGTACGTCTTATTCCATTTTTTTTTCCTTTTATTCTTTTATTTTTTAATTTTTGCAATGTCCACAATCTGGGTTTTCAGAATTAAATCAAAATCCCATCTTTTCAAAGTGTGTTTTTCTACTTGGTTCTTCAAGAATAGTTGAAATTTTCAACCCTTTTTGTTCTGGTAACTCTTTGGCAGGAAAATTTGTTCCTGGTTGTTACACTCTTGCAGTCTCAGAGGCTCTCCCAGAGGATATGCAGGTGAGATCAGACAGCTTGCTATTTTCTGATATCTTCTCTTGTTTTATATTCTTATGTAAAGAAGTTTGATACTAAACATATGAAATTGATGAAATAGCAAGCTTACATTCTACCTTAGACTTTTCCGTGGGCCCTTTAATTGTTTCTCTCTTTGATTGCAATGACATGCTTCTCTCCCTAGTTTATCCTGAGTTAGGGTTTGAAAAGAACTGCTCCTTGGTGTTTTGGATTTTGGATGTCTTGTTTACATTATGTGTAGCATTTGAAAGTATGTACGTCTATCTGGCGATAAATGTTACATTAGATTCCGATATGAAATATTTGCATGCCATGTTTTTCTTTTCACTATCATGAATTGTATAGCATACTCTTTGCATTTCATATTGCAAATTCTAAGCTTATGATGCCTCTTTTAGTGATGATGGCAGCCGTCTTCACAGAAAAGCTTAAAAATTTAGATATTTAGATTCTTAGCATTTAAGTTGATAGAAGGAGAAGTTATTCTTCTATATTCTTGCTTTATATTTCATTTTCATTTTTCGTTCCAAATTTACAAGCGATCAATAAACTAGAGGCAATTGAATGATAGTTTTGTCTGGTATATTATTACACCTGCATTGTTTCTTTAATCTCAGTGTACTGTTTGTATCTCGGTTTTAAAATCATTCGGAAAATTCAGCATCTGCAATATTATAAAGATTTTCAGAGGTTGCATTTTAAGTTTAGATTCGGCTATATGTGAACCTGTCGAATCTCTCTTTAGAATAGAGTATCATTTCTGTCTTGGCTAATCACTTTTGACTTGCTGCAGAACTTATGCGAAGATGAGAGAGTGCAATATGTGCCACCAAAACGAGTGTGAAAGATGGTTGAATGTTGCAGCACTTGTCATGTTTGAACATAGTGAGTTGTGGTAAAAATATTTTCTGGGAGAGCTGTTGTACGCGGAAAGTGATTGTCCAGTTGAAACATTGCCTAAAGCGTTACATTGCAATCCAAAACCTTGTAATTTAATCAGATTATCATCGATTCTATTTTGATTTATATATAAAGATAGTTAAGTGGTAGAGATGTGGACTAATTGTGTCTATCAACTGTAAGAACAAAGAATGCATGGAATACGCATTAGTAGAGCACAAGTTTGGGTATTAGAGTTTATCTTTAGGCTTGTGAATACATAGACGGAAACGCTATTTTTAAGATCTAAGGCTGGTTGGCAGAGCTTTTGCGTGAGTGCTTAGGATAAAGAGCTTAATGGTTCAAAACTATTTTTCCATTTTTTATTAAGCAATAAAAGTGGTAGGATTAAATTTATAATGTCTAGTTTGTGGTATAAGTTTTAAAGTTTAGTCATAAGTCTTTTTTAGAAGCCTCGTTTCGTAGTCTGATTGGAAGTTCTTTTAAAAAATCAAAATACTTTTGATAGATTATCGAAATACTTTTAAAAGCAGTTTTAGAAAGGGGTTATTAGCACATTTACTCTTGAACTTATTGTGGCGTAACAAATTGCTCTCTAAACTTTTAAGGTGCGTTTGGAATTAGTTTTAAAATGATTTTATTTTTTATATGAAATTGAAAATGAAAACGTTTTCGATCTCAGACAGAAATCGTTTCTGAAAATACATTTGGTAGTTTTATTAAGAGATTGTTTTTAGTATAAGAAAAAATTAAAATTTCGTTTGGTTATATAATTTTTATTTTTAATATAAAAGCACTTCGTTAGTTCATTTAAGTCACACTTACTTGCCAAAAAAAAAAGGCATCCACCTAAAATTGAAAATGAAAAACGACTTAAATTCATTTTCAGTTTTTAAGGTCCTGTTTATTTCACTGATTTGAGTTTAGAATTCGAGTTTTGTTACAGTAAAAAGCTCTTAGAAACAGTCACATTTAATTCTTTTGTTACAGTAAAAAGCTCTCACATAAAGTCACATATCAACTCGAATTAAAAACTTAAATCAGTGAACTAAACGAGCCTTAAGTTATTTTACACTAAATTGAAAATTGTTTTTGTTTTCGTTTTTTTCACTTTTTTCCTCCAAATACGTTTTCCTCAATCTCTGTTTTTTGTCTTGGAAAACGTAAAAAATGAAAATGGAACTGATACCAAACATGTTCTTAATTTTTGCAATTAACTTCCTGAACTTGTCAAATTATTGCCAAACTATTTATATAAATCAATACTCAATAAATAATTCATAATTAAAGTTAGGTGAAATTCTTTAACATCTTTAATTACATCTTTTTTTTTTTAGTCCCATGGATTCTCTAATGAATTATATATTCATAAAAATAAATTTAGGAATACGAGCTCGTTACATATTCAAGTACTGAATCAACACTTAAGAGAATTATTTATCTGTTTTTTCTCAAGAATGAATGGATTTCATCTTGTAATATTAACATTTTCCGCTGCCTATTTCGTCGTGTCTCCAAGATATAAGGAATAAGATTTAGTACTCTTGAAATCTATATCGAGTAAGTCAAAAAACACAAATCCTTAAATATGAATCTCTTAATAACTCAGAATTAAGATCATTTTATATATGACCATCGAGAGATTCAATTAGATTTTTTATATTTAATTGAAATTATCAAAAAATCATATTGTGTCTTATCCCAGTGTTACATAATCTCATTATGCAAAATACATTCATCCGATATCTCTCAATATCAATGATACGGATAAGTTCGTTTCATTCTTAATGAAAATGACATGTATTAATAATGTTTTAATTAAAGATTCTGAACTTTAATTAAATTCATTATGAACTAATTTCAATTATTATCATTAAATATTATCTTCTAATATACAACACTTATATACCATATTTAATGATATTCATAAAGTATACAACAATACGTGCACATAAATAATGAAATTTATGTATCATTAAATAAGTAATAATATTTAAAATTACATCTCATACTTTAAAAACATCATTCCCAACACATTAGACATAAATTTCTAATTCATCCCAGCACCATTTTGAGCATGTGTATACCATTTCAAAAATCTCACATAGGAGAACACGAATCCAACTCGACCCGTCATTCATACAATGCGGGTCCTACTCAACATTAATGCCAAAGTTAGTACCTTAAATTGCCATTTTTCAATCGTAAGTACCATAATTATTGATAAATATTTGTTTACTTAACGTAAATAATTCATTTACTCTAATTACTTAGAGTATATTTACACCAGATAAACAAATACTTACTAATAAAGTTTATGCTATTTACTTCAAACATGTTTTAAAAATATGCTATTTGCCTTTTTATCCCAATAAAAAGGTAAAAATACTTATTAATATATTTTCTATTTACTTAAAAAAATATGTTATTTACTTCAAACATGTTTTAAAAATATGCTATTTACCTTTTTATTCCAATAAAAAGGTAAAAATATTTAAATGTGCTTTATGCCCTCTAAATAAAATGTCCAATTAATTTTTTGATACAGAAAATTTCAAAAAATAACAAAGAAAAAGAACAAGTAATGGTTTTTCTTTTGTATGATGTGGGTTTTGAAATGTCAATATAATAATTTGATAAAATACAAGGTACCAACATATTACAAGAAAAAAAAAGTTTCTGTTTTGTTTTCTTTTTTCAACTTTAATATGTAAAGTTAGCAACTAAAATGTTGAGACTTTAACTTGTGTGTTGGAATTTAAGGGTCCGGTTGAAAGAATTTGTGCTTTTACTTTTAAGGAGTAAAAGAAGAGAAACTCAAGTCAAGACTTTTTAGTTAGTATTTGGATAGAACATGAAAAAGAGCTGTTTTATTTCATAAGAGCTTTTGAACATGTTTAGTAAATAAGTCAAAAACTCTTATTGTTATAAAAAATATTGTAATAGATGGATATGAATAGAATTTTTAATTTATTGTTTGCATATAAAAGGTTAAAAAGGTAAATAAGAAAGCTTTTCATAAGTTATTTTTATTTTTATTTTTAAACACTACTCAGGAAGTGACTTATCTCAAAAGAGCATATAAAAAGTTTAAAACACTTATGTTGTCCATCGAAGCAGTTTTAAAAACAGTTTTGAAACTAAGAGCTCGTTTAGTTCGCTGATTCGAGTTTTTAATTTGAGTTGAGGTGTAATTTTATGTGAGAGCTTTTTATTGTAATAAAAAAGTTAAATTTGACTGTTTCTGAGAGTTTTTTACTGTAATATAACTCGAATTCTAAACTCAAATCGGTAAAATGAACGGGACATAAATAAGTCAATTTAAACGGGTCTTTTTAAGGCCCTGTTCATTTCACCGATTCGAGTTTTACTACAGTAAAAAGTTCTCAGAAATAATCATATATAACTTTTTTATTACAATAAAAAATTTTCACATAAAATTATATTTTAATTCAAATTAAAAATTTAAATTAATAAACTAAACGAGCCCTAAGTGTTTGAGGCTTTTAGGGGGAGCATTGCTTGAAATGAGGGGCGCACATGGTCAGTTGAAGCAGCGGCAGCAGCAAATGGAATTGTAAGGGCATGCTGCTTTGGACCACTCACCGGTCAAACCCACAATCTCTAAAGCAAATTCCACTTGTAAATGTGCCTTCGCATATTCTCTTTTTTACTTTTCAACTTTCATCGTAAGAGGTCCCACGCCTCACTTTTCCCCTTTTTTTTTTGGTCGTTTTTAACCATTCAACAGGAGACCTGTCGTTTTGAAAATAAAATAAAATTCCTGTTTTAGCCTCTTGTTAGAATTTAGAACATTTGTTCTATTACATTTTTGCCTTGTTAAATTTTTAACATAAAAAAATTCATTTAATGTGATTGTAGACAATAGCTTAATGGTAAATTCGAACTCATGCTATCTTCAATGTTGAGAGAGTTCCCACTTTTGAAAAAAAAAAAATCAAATCCATTAAACACCCACGGAATTTAGGAAGTTAGATTTAGAGGACGTTTAGTTTATGTATTCAGAATCATGATTCAGAATCATTCTCATTTTATGTGTATTTTTTGTAAAAAAAAAAACACTGTAAAAAATTATAAATCATGATTCAAAAACAATGACGAATATAAGAAACAAACGTCATCTTAATTTTTTTCTTTATTTTATGAGGGTAGAAAAGTTGTTTATTTCAGTCTGTGTGCGGTCATTTGAGTTTTTTCTTCTCTTCCTTTCGATTTAAACAAACAATAAAGAAAAGTAGACAAACACCAAAGGCCAATCTTGCTGCTGTTGTTATTATATTATTATATTATTAATTATTATAATATAATGTCAATTTCAGAAATCTCACTTCCATATACTCTAATTTTTTAACAAGACCTTTGAACTTTCACAGGACAAATACGTTTGGTGAATAATCATTCCAAAGACAGAAAGGCCTCCTTGAAACTGGTTTTAAAACTCACTTTCAATAATAATAATAATAATAATAATAATAAACTCACCTTTAACAGTTTTACCATTTTTTTTTAACAAAAAAGAATAGGGAGAAATGTGATAAAAAGTACGTAGGGTTGATCTTAACCCCCTACATTTTTTTTGAAAGATTGCTGAACTTACCTTTAAGTGAATGAGTATGAATTTTTTATTCAAAAAAAATGGAGAATTTACAGAGTGTATGAATCTAAACTTTTATCTTTTATTCTTGATAAATACCATTTTATTAGTGCAATGTTTCGTTTTCTCTAAAAATATGCATGTGTTGACATCATAATAAAATAATAAATAATAGCCAACCTCTAAACAATGAACTATACTTGAATATAAAATCCATTTTAACCTAACAATTTATGTTACAAAATTAAAATTAACAAAAGTTGCCCATCTCAATGACACAATTCTACAATTAATTAGTTGTGTTGATTAATTAATTAATAGATAATTATACACAATATGCTGCGTGCCATGCAATGTCATATAATATTTTTTCCCCTGAAAATGTCTATTTATCATTATTAAGTTTTGGCAATTGTAAAAGTATATTTTTTATTTAAAATAATGTGAGAATATCAATATTGTGATGAATCAATAAAAAGTTATTATATCGAACTAATAGTAATTAAATATTAAGTTTATCACTAAATATAATATATGTTAAATTTAACACCAATAATAATATTGTATTTGACGATTTTTGTAATCAATTTTGATTATTTTTAGGAGTGGTTTTGTAAGCCCGTTTGGTTGGAGGATTCGTTCCCTGATTTGAATCATGGTTCATGATTCGTTACAGTATTTTCTCTCACAAAAAACACATGTAAATTAAAAATGGTTCTAATCCATGAACTAAACGGGTCGAAATAGCGTAATACACCGGATTACAAATCAAAATAATATTTTTTTTATAAAAAAATAATACATATAATATTTTATTTTACATTTTATTTATTTATTAAATTATTTTACATTTTATGGTACTAAATATTACAGTGATGGTCTTATAATATATACGTTATATTCTATCATACGATTTTTTATATCAAAGTCTCCCGAAACGCACAAAAACAAGCTAACAAAGCGTGGATTGTAGCGTGAAGGGAAAGGTAAGCTTTAAGCTCCGCACGAGCTCACCAATTCAAGCTCTGCTTCTCTCTCTCTCTCTAACTTTCTCTCTCAAACTCTCTCTTTTCTCTCTCTATTATCTCTGCGATTTCACCAACAAAAACAAACTTAGGAAGAATCCAAATTCCAATCTGAATCCAAATCAGTGTATACATTCAATTTGTTGATTCATTCTTCTACCTACCTTCTTAGGAAAGTGAAGAAAAAAGGGCTTACGAGTTGATCATCAACTCACTGAGTCATCACTGAACGAGTGTTTGTTTGGAGTTGAGGAATGGCGAATATCGACATAGAGGGACTGCTGAAGGAGATCCCGAACGATGGGCGAGTGCCGAAGACGAAGATCGTGTGCACGCTGGGACCGGCGTCTCGGTCGGTGGAGATGGTCGAGAAGCTTCTCCGGGCAGGCATGAACGTCGCTCGCTTCAACTTCTCCCATGGAACTCACGAGTACCACCAGGAGACCTTGAACAATCTCAGGACCGCCATGCACAACACTCAGATCCTCTGCGCCGTCATGCTCGACACCAAGGTCCTATCTTTCTCTCTCGATCTTGAAAAGATGTTGTGTGAATTTCTTGCGAAAATGGAAGTTTTGGTCTTGAATCTGAGTTTTCTGGCAGACCTAACGACAAGGTTAAAACTGTTTTTATTTTTATTTTTATTTTTATTTTTTAAAATTTTACATATTTTTTTTTGGGTCTGTGAGCTATTTAATTAATTTATCCTATTGTTGAATATATTTTTCATTTAATTGAATTTGGTTTGACATGAAATAATGAACTCTGCCTTAGTATTTTGTGAATGATTTTGGTAACTGGGAAAATGCAAGGCATGGAATTCATAGCTGCTTTCCATGCACAGCCTAACCAGGGTTTCTGAAGAGTTTGGATAACATGAGATTCAAAATCAGTCTTATTTCAACACGATCTAATTCTCTCTCTCTTCTTTTTAAAAAAAATAAAAATAAATAAATAAATAAACAGAAGAAGCAACAGTTAAAACCTGATAAATAGAAATCTGTAAAACATACAACATTGTTTCGTCTCTTGCAACTTGTTCTGATGACACTTTAAAAGTCCATGGTTTGCTTCCAAGGGAACTCATCTGTTTGAGTAATTTACTTTCATCTTTTTTCCCTTGACAAATTTTGGCTCTGTGGATACAATGCTATAAATGATATAAACCAGCCTTAATTCCAACTTAATTGGGGTCGGCTATATGGATTTCACTTTTCCACTCAGCTCTGTTCGAAATTAGACTTTTCTAAAGGCCTAAATCTAGAATGTCTAATGCTATAAATGATATAAATTTGAATTTTTTTTTTCTTTTTATCTCGCTGATATTTGATAGTTGATACTGTTTGTTTTTTGGTTGTGACGCTTTTGGACATGGCTTATATGTTTCATTTGCTTCAAGTGCTAGTTACAGCGAGATTTATATATTTTCCTGGTGGAATTTTCATTTGTCTTTGTCCTTGCAGGGACCTGAGATTCGAACTGGTTTTCTAAAGGATGGAAAGGCTATTCAACTTAAGGAGGGTCAGGAGATTACCATTACTACTGATTACAGCATCAAGGGAGATCAGGAGTTGATTTCCATGAGCTACCAAAAGCTGGCTGTGGACTTGAAGCCTGGAAATACCATTTTATGCGCAGACGGTACTATTACCCTGACTGTCTTGTCTTGTGACCCAAAAGCCGGGACTGTGAGGTGCCGTTGTGAGAACACTGCAATGCTTGGAGAGAGAAAGAATGTTAACCTTCCTGGTGTTGTGGTGGATCTTCCAACCCTAACTGAGAAAGACAAGGAAGATATTCTTCAATGGGGTGTTCCTAACAGAATTGACATGATTGCCCTGTCTTTTGTACGCAAGGGATCAGATCTTGTACATGTTCGTAAGGTTCTTGGGTCCCATGCCAAGCGTATTATGTTGATGTCAAAGGTATGTTTACTTGTTCAGATGTTATTTAGTAAGATAGCATGTAGCCAGTAACATGTTTGACATTAGTCCTCTGTTCTGAATGTGTGTGTGTTAGCCAGTAACATGTTAGACATTAGTCCTCTGTTCTAAATGTGTGTGTGTGTGTGTGTGAGGGATCATGGATCTGCATTCTGCAAACCTTAATTTGTGAGTTTTATGAGTAAAGGAAGGCTTGCTTTAGATTGTACCAAGTGAAGTATGCCGTTATGGTTACTTATTTATTTTTTTGGCTCGATTTTAGTGTCTTATTTGACAGCTTATCTTTGCCTGTTCTCTCTCTATATGCACATTCATGAATCATGTATGCAGTTTCTTTTGCTATGTTTGCACCCATGATCTCTCATGGATTTGGGGTTATGCTTGTTTTCCCATGTTGTTGATTTGCAGTATAGTAATATGGTGATAAAGGTATGGAGATGTTAGGTTTGCTTTCTTGGGAAATCTTTTTGAACTTTCGTGGTGGGAAATCTAGATTATTGGATTATCTGATTAAAACGTGCAATTTTCTTGAGCAACTAGTGCATCTATGTTTTTGTGGTTTTCCTCAGGTTGAGAACCAGGAGGGAGTTATCAACTTTGACGAGATCTTGCGCGAGACTGATGCATACATGGTTGCTCGTGGTGATCTTGGAATGGAGATTCCGGTTGAGAAGATCTTCCTGGCCCAAAAAATGATGATATACAAGTGTAATCTTGTGGGTAAGCCTGTTGTCACTGCCACCCAAATGCTTGAGTCCATGATCAAGTCTCCAAGGCCAACCCGTGCCGAAGCTACTGATGTAGCTAATGCAGTGCTTGATGGAACTGATTGTGTTATGCTTAGTGGTGAGAGTGCAGCTGGGGCCTATCCAGAACTTGCTGTGAAGATCATGGCCCGTATATGTATTGAGGCAGAATCTTCTCTTGACTATGGAGCAATCTTTAAGGAAATGATTAGGTCAACTCCTCTTCCAATGAGCCCATTGGAGAGTCTTGCATCCTCAGCTGTGCGAACAGCTAACAAAGCCAAAGCGAAACTCATTGTTGTGATGACGCGTGGCGGGACCACTGCCAAATTGGTAGCCAAATATAGGCCAGCTGTTCCAATCCTCTCTGTTGTTGTTCCAGTGTTGACAACAGACTCTTTTGATTGGACCTGCAGCGATGAGACTCCCGCAAGGCACAGCCTGATTTACAGGGGTTTACTTCCCCTACTGGCCGAAGGATCAGCTAAGGCCACCGATGCGGAATCCACCGAGGTGATCTTGGAAGCTGCATTGAAATCTGCAATTGAGAGGGGGCTGTGTAAGCCTGGTGATGCAGTTGTGGCACTTCATCGTATTGGAACATCCTCTGTGATTAAGATCTGCGTAGTGAAATGATGTGGTACTCGCAGATGACCAATATTGCTATGTGAGGCAGTGACAAGTTGAGCCTATATTTTACTTTCTGAGTCCTTATTTTATGCAATGTTGCTTTCAGAGCACTAAAAATCAGTTTTTGGCCATTTTTCCTTGAGCTTTCTTAGAGGGTATGAGAACCTCTGGATTATCTTGCTTTATCCTGTATTTTTCAGTTAGTCAATGTCATATGACTGATCTTAATTTTGGCATGGTATAAAAATAAGGCTTGGCTCTTTTGTAATCCTTGCTTTTGGCTTGTTGGCACTTTTTCCGCCCCTTGATGATGCTATGCTTATCAAACAATTTTGGATAGGAGAGAGACATCACCGAGTCCTGAAGGGAAAAGAAAAAAAAAAAAGGTGAGAAGAAAGGAAGTTTGGTTAAAGGTAAGTCTAATCTGCGCTAAAATTTGTTTAACGCCCAAATTGGATTCTTAAAGGGTCGTTTCTAGCACAGAATGGTCAGTCAATTTCACGAGGAGGTGAAAAATAACAAACAAAATAAATTAATAGAAAATGAAAGTTAAAAGAGACAAGCGAAAGAATAAAACGTTAGAAGAAACAAGCGAAAGAATAAATTCAACCCTCACGTTAATTCCACGAAGATTATTGTTATAAGTTATTTAAAATTGACAATATATCTCTCGATAATTTTACAGTAAAAATTTAACTTATAAAATAATTTTAATCAAAACATTATATGATAAAATTATATAAGAAAAATATGACTAAACTTATATAAAAATTTGACACACGATATTTTAAAATAAAATAAAAGATGAGAAGATTTGATTTACTCGTTACTTAGTCTCCTGTCAATTGTGTGACACTAGCAAAAAGATAAGAAAATGAAAGCAAAAATTGAAAATAATAAAACTTTAATTTTAGAAATTTATCTCAATTCTTGAATGAAAAATAAAGCTAAGCACACATCCCTATTTATAGTTTTTGTTATTAGAAATTAAGGAAATAAATTACAAAAATGGAAAACTGAAACAAATCACAAAGAAAAAATAAATAAAATAAAATTACAATTAATTTGGAGAAATTAATTTGGGTGAAGTACAAATACGAAAATTTCAGCACTAATTTGCCGTTGAAATCCGGAGTGAGAAGTCTTCAGCATGCTGAATGGCCACGTGGCAAGTGAAAATTAGAAGAAATGGCTGGTGGAGTAAATGACCGACAGCTGGGTCTCACTACTTCCTAAATATGTAATTAAATAAGTTAAAACCAAACATTTCTAATAAAAATATTATGAATAAAAATTATGAAAATATTCAATAAAAGTTTAAATAATTTAGCATTTTATTCGACAATCAACAGTGATTGCATTTTTCTCCATTTATCACAGCTTATGGACTAGCCGAATTTGTGGAAATATAGAATATAGAAGTAGAGTGAGAAAAAGAATAGAAATATGATGAAATTAGAAAATAATTGAATGAACGATTCTTTTCAATTCTAATATTTGGTTAAACGTTGGATATATTGAAATGTAATGAAAGAATAATTATTTTACAAAATACCCTCATCAATTTGGGGGTACTCTGCTACACTTAATTTTAGCGGATTGTTTGCTAGAGTTATTTTAGGAGGTAACTTTTAAAAGGAAAGTATGGTGTAGGTATAGAAAAGAAGGATGCGGAGATGAGAAAATAAGGAAAACCTAGCTCAATTAGAGCTGAGGGTAAAATATATTATTTATACTTAGTATGCTAGTACGAAATAATCAATTATATACATGGCATGCATCTAGACTAATAAAATTGGCAAGTTCTATACATAGTACTATACATTTAGCTGTACACAATTATTTTGTATTCTAACATCCCTCCTCAAGCGAATAGGGTGAGGCACCACAGTGAGCTTGTTGCGTAGAGAGAAACCGATTAGAAGGTAGAGGCTTAGTCATAATAGCAACAAGCTGATCATTAGAGGGAGTGTATTCAACAGTGAGAGTCTAATCCATAACTCGTTCACGAACAAAATGGTAGTTAATCTCGATATGCTTCGTGCGAGCATGAAGCACGGGGTTGGCTGCAAGATGAAGTGCGCTAATATTATCACAAATGAGCACTGGCGCAGGAATGAGAGGAATCTGAAGCTCAATCAAAAGAATGCGCAGCCATAAGACTTCAGCTCCGGCATTAGCGAGACTGTAATATTCAAACTCAGTGCTACTTCGAGAGACTACACGTTGCTTGGTGGAAGACCATGAGATGAGGTTGGGTCCAAGAAAAGCACAATAGCCACTAGTACTTCTGCGGTCATATGAACTAGAGGCCCAATCGACATCAGTGAAAAAGTGAAACAAGAGACATCGAAATCAGAGGGGGCCTGAAAGGTTATGCCATAGGAAAGTGAACCGCGCAAGTAACGAAGAATTCGTTTGACTGCTGCCCAATGAGATGATGTAGGAGCATGCATATATTGACAAACTTTGCCAATAGCTAAGTTGAGATCAAGTCTAGTTATGGTGCAGTATTGCAAAGCTCTAACTGTTGGTTGCCGAATCGAATTCGGCTGCGGAAACGTGGCGGGGAGGCGGATCGTGTATAACAAAAATTTCAGAAAACTTTTGAGATACTCTATAGATTATATTAATTTATGCACGAATAAATTAATCACATTAATTTATATATATCAAGAACTCAATCAGGAAAAATACCTGGAAGCCGACTCGGATGATAACTTGAGTTCTTTGTCCACGAATAGTCCTTGCTCCAAGCTTTGTGTTTAGAAAACCAAAGTCTTCCACGTCGATTCCTTGATTCCACATAGACGTGTGTGTGGGCACACGTGAGACAAAACAGGTTTCAAAAACACTCAAATTTCTACAAACACCAACGCATGCACAATGTGGAATTTTTTGGGAGAAAAATTTTTTCCTCTCTCTTCCTTTGAGAAAATTCAGCCACCTTAACTCTTAGGGCAGAAAATTGTTTTCCAAAAATTATCTCCACAATTTTCTATCATTCTCATATTTAAAGAGTAGAAGTCAAACTTCAAAACAGAATCAAATCTCTATCTCCTATTTGAATTTGGAACAAAAAAATCCCTTGCACCTTATCCTCTAGTGGCCGGCCATGATAGGGATTTTCTCCTTTGTGTGTGGCGTCAAAAACAGATAGGGAAGGAAGAGAAATCATCATTTATCCTGTAGTCTAATTTTAATTCAAATTCGAATTTAAGTCAAACTTAAATTAATTTGAATTCTAAATTGAACAACTTATCAAA